>NC_045747.1:15529035-15548040 GCF_008692095.1 Etheostoma spectabile | reverse complement strand
CTGGGTATCCTGCTCTGCCTTTGAGAAAATGAAAGCTCAGATGGGATGATCTGGAACCTGATTGGACTTCAGATCGACTACCTCCCCTTGAGAGACAAATTATGGCTTTCAAATGAGCCAAGTGGCAGTTGGTCAAGGCCACACCCCCAGCCTCCACCTTGCCCCCCCCGCTCCTCCTAAAAAGCTACAGACTCAGAAATGGCACGTCCTAAGGAAAACTCACTAAGGTCTATATAAAAGAGACTTCAGATACAGTACTAGGGGACCACTAAGGTCTATATAAAAGAGACTTTAGATATGGTTTAGGGGACCACTAAGGTCTATATAACAGAGACTTCAGATACAGTATTAGGGGACCACTAAGGTCTATATAACAGAGACTTCAGATACAGTATTAGGGGACCACTAAGGTCTATATAAAAGAGACTTCAGATACAGTATTAGGGGACCACTAAGGTCTATATAAAAGAGACTTCAGATACAGTATTAGGGGACCACTAAGGTCTATATAAAAGAGACTTCAGATACAGTATTAGGGGACCACTGAGGTCTATATAGGAGCATCCAAAGAGCACCATGTCATGGGACCTTTAAACAACAGCAAACAAACAAAATCAACAGTAAAGGTGTTTATCCAATAATCAAATAAAGCTGAAAACAATGTGGCATTCTGAATTTCAAAACAATACAGTCGAAGGCCCAACGCACATCTCTGAACTAGGTCAGCAAACATCGCAAAATCCTGACTGAGTATCAAGGACACATTTTCCTGGTTATCTAAAAACTATTTTGGTAAATTTCTCTCTGTGATGAAAGATAAACTGTTTCACTAAGAGGATGAGTCCGTGTGTCATGTTTAGGGCACACACTTCCAACACCCTGTACACAAGTTTAAAGTAACAGTATCAGGAACTGTTACTTCCTTATTATCACAACAAAGCTCCTATTATCATGTAAATATTCTTGACGGGTGACTTTGCAACTCTATATGAACTTGAAAAATCAACATGTTTCAAGATCATTTCTGTTTTACTGTCTATATCTATATGTAAAATGTTTTACAGCACAACACTACTATTAATAACTACAGTAATGTACTTACATAATTGTAATATTGCAGAAAGTGACCAATTTAAAGGACATACATAAAGGAGCAGACTTTATCTGAGCATAATAACATAAATGTTTAATTTCTCCGTGTAACCATATGAACATTCATATGAAACCTTTTCCAGTCCAATTCACTGACTCTTTTTTTACAGGAACCGCGTTGCCATAGCACAGCTTTTATGTGTCGGACAATTCTTCATACAAGACACAACAAATATCCAGCAGCGTATGAACGCACACACCTAACTGACCTCACTCTTATCTCATGCAAATACTCTGGGACATTGCAACATTTTTTTAATACCTTGTGTTGATTTTGGCAACCATCAAGATTAATGTAGGCGTTGACACATGTGTATTAGTAAATTACTGGATTCTAAGGGACCGACTTGCCTAAGTTAATATTTTTACAAGGAAGTTATTTTTTTTATTGTTATTTTTTATTTTCTGTTGTCCGTGGATAACTTAATGATTAGCTGGTCCTTAAAGCAAATAGGTTTTGAGGGAATAATACTTGTTTGGACATGAAGAACAAGAAAAACGTTGGTTAAAAATGTACCACATAAACGCCATAAAAGTCATTTTTGATCGGTTTCTGTTTCTGTTTACCATATTTGTATCCCATTATTTGAAGGATATACAAGTGAACAAGAGTCAACAGCCAGTAGCTCTGTGAGGCTTTACCGAAGCAACATGCAAAACGGTTTATCATGTTCACTACACTCTTTTAGCATTTTCATGCGTGCAACATTTGCTAATTAGCAATAAACACAAAAAAACAGCTGAGGCTGATGGAAAGGCTAGTTTTGCAGGTATTCAGTCATAAACCAAAAGTATTGGACAAGTTTTGACTTGATGCTTCTAGACAGTGTGACCAAAAAGACTTATTTGAATTATTTAGTCAATTTATCTTACTTATGACTCATGTTACAGCATCATTAAAACCTGTTCCTCTTTTGTATTGCTTTTGTTTCCCGTGAACTATCTCTCTGTGTACACAACCCAATGTGTAGCCTCTTTCCAGTTTTAAAGATAAGAAGACCATTCACGCACTATGTCAACAGACATGGGTCGTCTGGATGGAAAAAGGGACAACAAGAGACACAACAGTTTGGCAAGCGTCCGACAGAGTTAACTCCGCATCGGTTGTGGTGTGTTCAGCCAAAAACACCTCTTTGACATTCAGCTCAGGGAACAAGGCATACTGTTTTACTGCCTCCATCTAAGCAACACAACTCCTTGGTTACTTAATAAAATCCCGTCACACGTTTACTATTGTTCTTTCTATTTACCTTTAAGGCCCGATTTCTCATTTTCCAGACAAGTAAAATTCGCTTATCAATACTGACTCATGATGATGCACAGAAAGTTCTAAGTTTAGAGGCAAATCAGGAGAAACTTTGGCCACATCACCACTGTTTATTAACTTAACAAAATGGGATTGGCACTGAATCATGCAGGTTTGGGGTGTGGACAAAAGCACATAAAGTGTGGTAACATCATTCATTATGTGGTAACCAGATGACAAACCACTTCTCTTTCTTAATTGAGGAAGCAGTTTATTTCCCGTACAGATAATAAAAAGGAAATAAGAGAAAATCACTGGTGTGTGACAAAGTTAAAGGTGATATATATTTAGATGTGAAGTGGTGGCAGCACTCATGAAGGCCTCTCTGGTTGGGTGGAAGCCATTGATGTAATATTTAGTCAAATGTTTATCTATACTTCAACATTGTCTCGATCCATTCATCTAGGATGCCTATTTTATTACTTTTTGTGTGAGCTTATAAGCAGCAGTAGTGTAGGAATTTACAAAGACTCACCACTTAATAAAATATGCAACTTTTGTTTTACATTACTACATTAATCTTTCTGGAAATAAGGGGGGGGGATAAAGGTTTATGTACTTCATGTGCTCTTAGAAACCTAGAAATGAGTGGAAATGTACATTACTATGGATGCAACATAAATGCTGAAACGTTGTCTCACCCTGTTTTAGTTATGTACATTTCCCCTCATTTCTAGGTTTCTAAGAGCACATGAAGTACATCAACCTTTATCCCCCCCCTCCCTATTTTGGGTGTGATGTGATATTTGACTTGCTACAATCCCAGAATAAGCTGTTGAATAAGCCAAGTGGGTGGCACACCTATATGTAAAGCAGGCCTGCATTAGAAGCTATACATTTATTATGAATTCAAGCAGTTAGTGCATAAAGTGTTGTTAACTTAACTGAGGCCTACAGCTTCCCACTACAAGAGGAACACTTATCACCACCCAGTGGTGGCTGTAAATACAGCTACATTAAGCCTCTTATGTGCTGGTGGCTATACCAAACATTAATATGCAGAGTATATGCATAGACTGCCACTGCGGCGATGAATGGCAAATTACATGCAGTCATTAACAGAATCCCATGAACACCGCTGATAATGACCGACACATTGCATTTCAATGTAGACATACAATGTATTTGACTAATGCATTTACATTTTTAACACCACTTCCAACATATAGGAGGACAGTAACAGCTCTTGATAACAGCATTTTTTATTGTTTTCTTCCTAATCAGTTTTAAATTCATTGGACAAGTACAATCTTGTGAAACATGTCACAAGAAGCTGAAAGAACATAAAAATGGAAGATATCATCAGCTACCAAACTTTGGCGGTGATAAAAAAAAAAAAAAAAGGGAAAAAATATAGTAAAAATAAAATTTTGTACAGGGGTAATTCAGTTAAGTAAGATGTAGTGTTTTGTACTTCTTTTGTAAACAATAAGCATATTGAAATAATATGGCAAATCAGATCTTGAGGAGAGGAGGTCGAACTGAAGAGACTGAACACTGGTTGGCATGAGACCCTTAAAGCAACAACTTCTTAGTGGGTCACATAAATGTAGACAGATGTTTTAAACTAGTCACACAGAAACATGATCTTTTTCTTTTTTTTTTTTTTACATACAACAGAATCTCTGCTACATACATCAAACCTTCACTCCTTTGTCTCTGGTTTACTGTGATATGAGGTATATGCGAGGCAAATTATTGTTAAAGCCTCAACTTTTCAGCATTATTTAAGATATTACAGCATTGCATTCACTCTGCCATGTTTAACGATTGCTTAAAACAACAGGCCATCGGGGCGTAAAGGGGTTTAAAGACTCATTCAGCAGAGTGATATCATGTCCAGCACTCAAGGCTAGTGGCTATGGAAGACAGTGTCCTTATTGTTGTCTTTACAACAACAACAAAAAAAAATAAATCATACGGCATAAATACATTTAAAAATCAGCAAGAAATTACATTTAACATTTACTAGACAATAGCTTGCATCTGCACTTCTCAGGAATAGGCACCCAATTTCTAACGGGACATATAGTATGCTTGGTACTGCCAGCACATGTGAAATATCTAAAACGTACAGAAATTTTTGGTCAGCCACCTTTTTGCTCATAATGCATACGACTGCCTCTCAGTAACAGCTGAAGAAATACTTGATCACTAACACATTTGTCATCAATTTTAATAAGAAAGCAAAGCTTCTAAGTTGGGTAACAAGTCAAAACTAAACCTAGAGGTTTGAATTACATTTACATTATCCCGATTAAATGTTACTGTCTGTATTTTAAAAGTACCCCCTCCCTCCCTCCCTCCTTCCCAATCTAAACCCTCCCTAAAAGTAAGGAGAAAGAGAAAATGTCAATGAAAAATCCCACTTTCACATAACCCTGACCCCCCCCCCCCCCCCCCCCCCCCCCTCCCTATATAAACCATGCTACCCAAACAAAAGGGTATCCATATTATACACCCAGAATATGTTCAACCCAGAAACCCACTCTGCATACACCCAAACAACATGTCTCTGTCAAAAAGCTAGTCCATTCCTGACGTTTGAGCTTTCTTGATCCAACGGAGTATTTTACGCAATGTAAGAAAACGGCTCAAAGTGCTAATTGGATTCTTTTAAAGAAATGAGAGAACTGAGGAAGAAGCGGAGGGCAGGAAAAGGGGAAGGCCATTCTATTACTGCCCAACAGCAACCTCTATTGGCCAAAGAAAAGCCCTAAAATCACTTTTGTTCTCCAAAAATATACCAAGGACAACATTAGCCCCCGAACCAGCCCTCATTCTTCCTCTACTTCAACTGGCAGTCTCCCAGAATGATTAAATCTGTTATTTTACATTACTATATATTCTTATAAATATATATATATATATATATATAGATATATATATATATATGGCCCTTATTGAAGAAAACATGAGTTTCACATTGACACGAAAGTACCATAATCTCTATATAGCCAAGTAGAAAGTGTTTTCAGTGCTCAAGTGAGCTGGCAGCAGTCTGTTTGTGTCACACTCATTCAACAAGTAATAAAACATAAGAAAAATCCTCGTAGAAGTTGCAAACTTAAACTTCTGAAAAGAGCGCTCACTGCACCTCGTAGGCTTCTCCTTTTTCACTTTTTCCTGAGTAATACTTTAAACCTTGTAACAGATAATTACTTTTTTTTGCTGTTTAAACTCTGGGCTATTCCCTGCCATCATGTTTATTTTCATTATTATTTTACAATTGTAAAGTTGATTGCTCAAACACTTCAGCTCATTGTAAAAGAAATACGTCCTGTGCTACTCTACAATAGGGCTGCACGATTATGGCCAAAATGATAGTCACGATTATTTTTGATCAATATTGAGATCGCGATTTGTTGATTTTAACCATAACAAATTTTATTGTCACATAAAGCAGTTATAAATAGGCTATAGGCTATTTATAACTGCTTTCACATCCATATTGTGCTAGAGATCTTCTACTAGTCCAGGACTAAAAATCATATCTGTATTTTTCGGCTGAATGGCGATACATGATATATACCGTTATTGTTTTACAAAGTGGGCTAAATGTTCAGTTTAAGGTCAAAGCCACTTTTCACAAGCTCTTTTATTAAAATTAAGTGGGATAAAAATCAAATGCAAAAAACAGGGTTTCCTGCCCAGATTGAAAATATACAGCTGCAATACATGTTTACATGAAAATAATCTGAAATACATAGCCTAGGATATATTATATAAAAATTTTTTTTTAAAAAGATCTCCGGGAGAGCTCCTTCACTTGTTTTCAACAACAGTATCAGACTGATTAAAGAGATGGGGGGGGGTGGGTATGCTACTCACAGAGCGACGGCTGACTCATTATGAATGGGTTCAGAACGGTCGGATCAGCAGAGTTACACACGTCACGTGTATGAAATGTCTGTATCGTCACTGCGCTGCATTTTTATGAACCATGATGTTCTGGCCATGGGTCACATCTCTGGCCCAGGTCCAGCAGCTCCGTCTCACACGCTGTTACTCTACAACCTGAAGTTAGTTGCATTCAATAACTTCTTTGTTTTTCGCCGTGGCGGACGCAATAGCAGAGTTACCAGCAGAAACACTGGTACAAATACATGTTTGCCTTACATCCTTAACAATATACAGCTGTTTTAATAACAATTAAAACTGTAGACAAATGTCAGAAGTGTGGACCGGCGCTGTCGCCGCTCTGTCTCTCCATGTTGCTAGGAGCCGTGTGTGGCTGAATGGGGGCGGGGCTTACTCTATCCTCTGTGACTGTCTACATCTAGAAACTAAGCTGCGCGGCGGAGGGAACCACTCTGACTGGAACATGATCAGACGGTGGTTTACGGAGCAGTAGATTGGCTTTTCAAAGCAAAAACTAAAAACAAAAACCCGGAGCATTCTATGAACGGAATGACGCATTTAAAATATCGCTCGATCGCGCAAATAAGATTGCGGGAAGCCAAAATCGTGGTCGTGATTAAAATTTGATTAATTGTGCAGCCCTACTCTATGCTTATTCAAAAAGCACTTTCAGTTCATGATTCATGACCAGACCTAATGCCACTAATATCTCAAGAATAAACAGTAAATACATATTAACTTAAAAATAACAGATACTTAAAAGAAATTGCATTTGCAGGAAGCCTTGTGGGCTTTCTGTGGGGAGAGGAGTGGGCACAGAAACAGAGCATCAGTATAATTAAAAGCAAGATTTCACTTTAAAAAAAAAAAAATTACAATAATAATAATAAAATAGGAGCACTAAAAAATTAAAATTAGAACATCAACTTTACCGAGTGTTCTCTCCCTCTCAGGCTCTCATCTGTAGCTTTGGCTTGTTGTAGTTTTGGAACCTGTACTTACTGGCTCATTGACATCAGATAATAAACTACTATACCCTGAGAATTCAGACACAGGTGTCCGTATCCTGTGATCCACCTCCCCGCTAGAGTCAGTGCCATAAGACAAGCCACGGCCTTCTGACTTGAACTGGGAGCCAAAGGCCTGGGCAAAGTTTTCTATCTGGTAGGAAGGCTTGGAGGAGTCCAGAGAGGCCAGATCCTGCGAGGGGGGCAGATGATAGACCACCGTGCCGTTCTTGACCGGCATTTGGTCCTTCTGGCTGCTCAGGTCAGATGGGCTAATCTGGTAGGAGGAAGGGGGAGTTGAGGAGTGCTGCTTCTCCATCTGCTCGGTGAGCTCCTGAGAAGGGGTGAGCTGCTGGTGTGTGGAAGCCTCCAGGCTGCTCAGGTGGAAGCTGTGCTGTGGTGAGGAGCCCGTCAGCATCGCAAAGTGGGACTTTGGCACAGAGGAGGGCATCGAAGGCGAGGACACTGACTGGCCAAACCCACACTCCAGGGGGGACGTAGTGTACATGTTCTTGTCAGCGTACAGGGGGTTTCCCGGGTGGGAACTGGTGAACGGTCCCGAGGCAGGAGGCCCGGGGCCCAGAGGGAAGCTGGCACTGTGGCTGGTGCGCTCCAAAGCCTGCAGCAGGAAGCGAGAGTATTCGTGCATCATAACAGTCTTGTCTCCAGAAGGGCTGGGGGTGTCGTTGTTGTGGCCCATGTCGGTGCCGTCTGTTGAGCTGGGGTGCAGCTCCACGTGATGGTCACTGATGTCAAAATGAACGTCGTGGTGCGCACCGTCAGATTTCTGGCTGTAGTGGTCGAGGAGACTCTGCAGCACCTCATCTGAGATCCCCGACTTGTCGAGACTCAGAGGTGCGTCACTGTCCATCACACTGGAAACAACACCCTGAATGACCGACTGCTGGGAAGTCAAGTGACCAATGCCGACATCATACTCACTGCTGGTTCCTCCAGCCACCACTGGCCCTGAAGAGTTTGCATTGTTTGCTGCATGAAGGTAGCGTCTTTTCTTGATGAACTGCATGGCATCGTCATAGTTGCTGCTACTGCTGGAGGGCGCTACTTTCACCCCGTTACCATGCATGAGGCCGAGGCCCTCCATGCCCTCACTCTGCTCCAACGAGCCAGCTTTGGCCTGTCCCAGACCCGTTTTATCCAGGCTCTTACGATTAGCCTTCTTGAATGCCATCTTTGGAGCTCGGCCGTGGTGGCCCTGCTGCATGCTGGATCCTGGCTCAGAAGAGGAAGACACCGTTTGGTTCTCCACCGAGTAATCGTGGATGTTGTAGACTTCAGGTACAGCCCCATGAATGTGCAGTACCCTCATCCCTCCTGCATCCCCCTTCTTCTTCTTGCGCTCCCCTCCCTCTCCAGAGTTTTTGGACTTTCCCCTCTTTCTCCCAGTATTTCCAACATTTCCCTGAGTGATTCCATAGCTGCCATGTCCCAGGTCTACACAACCCAGGTCCATCATCCCAGGTTCCTGCCCTTTCTTTATGGCTTCTCCACAGGTTCGCTTGTGCTTAAGCAGTCGGTCTGTCCTAGAAAAAAACTGAAAGGAACAAACAACAAATATTATTCATACTTATTTTTTTTAAGTTCTAGATATATGAAGTATCACATTAGAAAATCGGAATACTAAGCAGCTCACTAACCTGTTGGCAGGTCTCACATCTGTAGGGCTTTTCTCCGCTGTGAGTCCTCTTGTGCCTCTCCATGTGGTACTTCTGAATGAATCGCATGTTACACTGGTCACAGCTGAATGGCTTTTCTCCTGCATTACAAAAACAGCACCGCTTGAGGTTAGTTGTCATTAGAAACACACAAGGGCTTCTAGACTAAGTTAGATACGATACAGACGGTTGTTGCTGATCACTCACCACTGTGGATTTTCTCGTGTCGCTGGAGAAGGTATTTCTGAATGAAACTCATGTTGCACTGACTGCATCTGAAGGGTCTTTCACCTGAAACAAAACCCCAGAGATTTATACGGTTACAATGTTGCATCCCCCAGAAGGCAATTAACCTTCTGTGACAGGTTCACTTATTCATAAATAACACAAGCACCTGTACAATGTAATGCAATCCAACCACTTCACACACTCTTTACTAAAAGCAGTAGGTGTTGCATTTTTACGCCATTGTGCTCATCCATTACTGTGTTTTTAATCCAACGCTGACTATACTTGGGCTGTTGGAACGAATTCTGAAAGTTAAATAGAATTTTGATAGATAAAAAATCAATACTATTCAAATGCTGAAATAATAACTATTTGAATGTGATTTGTTTTATAAATAGATTGGCTAACGTTAGCTAATCTCCCTTGTCTCCTGTCAGGTCTGATTAACAATAAGTTACGAAAGTGAGAAAAACAAGGCATTGTGAGCTAACGTTACCAAGTAACGTTGGTACAGGGGCAGTGACGGGCTGTAGCTGGAAATCGGAAGAAGGATGGGAAATAGTTTTAACATAACTTCGACATCGACCGAACCAAAATTATGTTATCATTAGTTAGCTTGTTGTGGTTTCTTAACTGCATTGTGAGTTAAAGGAGCTAAGCTGGGAGCTTCACGGAGACAGCTATAGATTATGTTAGCTGCCCTACAGCTGTCAGAGTTAGCTTCAACTTCATATATTACCTTCTAACAGCTGCATTCTCAGACAATGTGCAGGAGACGGGTAGTAAGAAAAAATGGAATTCAATTGGTATTTTGGAGGAAGACTGACAGCTCTAGACTGTACAGATATAGTTCATTGTTTTCACTGGTAAATGAAAAACTTTGAAACAATAAATCTAATAATCCAACACAGAAGACTGAGTTTAGAAAACATTTTTATCATAACATAGGCCTAACTCAATTTAAGGTCTATAAGTGTTCTAATACAGTTTGTTACGTTATTTATCAAGAAATTGTGAAAAGGATTAAATAAAATAGACCATACAGAATATGCCTAATCATTCTGTCAGCAAAAAGATCAAAATAAATAAAGTTATCAATCATGCATGACCTTTAGCTGATTTTCCACTGTAAATTGATTTTCTAAAATCACTTAACTCTAGCAATTATCATGTAACAGCTAATCATTCTGGCACATTGCTTAAATGGGAAGTTTGCCTTATAAAACAGTATCCCAGGCAAGTAGTTGAACCTGGATTTTTATCCTCATGTCCCAGGTTGTACGCACTTGGCTAGGACTGTACCCGAATCAGGATATTCAAAGCTAGCACTTCAGCAAGATGCAGCGACTTATCTTTAAATGTTTTCCGTTCTAAACACAGTTAACATTACTAGTGATGTTTTAATTTTTAAAAACACCTTACCTACGACTATGAAAAATGAGTAATAGGCGATAGAAATAATATGCAATATAAACAACACAAAATTGGCCTACGGTAGATTTTAATTATACTGCAATAATGCATGTTGATGTCGCAATCTAACCGCAAAATTTAGAACGACATCTTTATTCAAAAAAATGATTGTGCTTTCATTTTGCACTTTGTTTTCATTTGAAGTACTGTATCTGTGCACTACACTTTAAAAAAAAAAAAAAAAACAACTTTATTCAAAATTTCCCTTACTCACAGTATCCGTTCCTTTATTAACAAGACACCAGTTTTCATTTCATTAAGAGCACAAAATGTTTAAAACCAAATGCATTACATTAGGCTACCGGTAAGAAACTTTGAAATATGTTTTTAAGAAATTTATAAGAAATAAAGTATTTCTTTATCTGCCCAGTTACAGTACAGTTTACCTGCAGAGCACCTGCCCTATACCCCTCCCGTTAACAGCCTTGTAAGTCTCTTGTTTAACCTGCAGGAGTCATGTTTTAGTTCATATTCTGTTATATGAAAACACTGGAGTTGGAGTAGTAGTAGTAGTAGTAGTAGTAGTAGTAGTAGTGGTGGTGGTGGTGGTGGTGGTAGTAGTAATGGAGGTTGTACCAGCGTATGGTTCAAAAGTAGTTTTGCGGACTTCCCTAACATTTATCAACATAGCATAGAGCATCAGAGGGGCAAACAGAAATAAGTTGTGAATAAGAAACGAGTCATGCTGCCGTCAGTTTCCATCACAATATGGTGATTTTAAGACTGTAAAAGTCTACATCCTGGCACACGGTTATCCTGCAATAATGAGTACAATGACGATTTGAATCGATATTTAGGGGGCACTCCTACATGTGTGATGCTTAATGCTAGGGATAATTTCAGAAAAACCTAAATATTGTGCAAAAAAACTGTTTACTTCAGAGCTCTTACCAAGTACACTGAGAACTATCTGAAGATACTGTTGGTTAAATTGTACAAGCAGTAATGATAACATTAGCTTCAGTTTTTTCAGCTTGCGTGACAATGCCATCAATTATTTCTTTCTGTGCTATTATCAAAAAAAGTGATAAAAGAAGCAAAGGATGGAGAAAATATGAGCATCATGGTGAAAATGAGCACATTATCATACCCGTGTGGATGAGGACGTGTCTGCGTAGGTGATAGGAGCTTCTGAAGGATGCAGAGCAGTGCTCACAGATGTGAGGCTTGGTTCCCGGCGACAGACAGCCTCCATCTGCATCCAGCATCATTGATTGCTGTGGAACAATGACGGAAAAACACAGGGTTCAGATTCAGTCAGCTGTCTTCAAAGACATCTGAATCTATTTAAAGGATCAGCTCATATAGGGCAGAATGGATATGTATAATAAGCACTATTCAATTTTTTTTTATTATTATGTTAACATTTAAAACAGACTGAGTATTTTAGTGGTATAAAAATAATTGTATGGGGAATAATATAATTTATAACTTTACAGATAAGATTTATTACTTTGTTTTTATTTTACAAAAAACAGGAATTAACTGAACTAACTACTAACATGCAATTATAAATGGTTCTTTGGTAAGAACTTAAATGGCAAAATATAAATACATTCACAGATACAGATATATATGACAAACCTTTGCCTCGCTTCTCTTCTTTTTTGGTCTACCCTCCTGTCCATCACCATTTGACCTTCGACCTTTTCTCCCAGTGGGCTCTTTTCCTAACTGACTCGGCAGCTGTGAGGATGACAAAGGGAGAGGCGGTGGGCCGTGAGAGTGAGCCACAACAAGGAAATTACTTGAAGGTTAAGGGACTTCAGTCTAAAAACTATCACATGAACAAGTCAATGTTTGTTGCTCATGCAAACAAACAAAACACTTGGACAAGGTCTAGTGAGTCTGTGGGAAACTCAAGAAGTGGTTCCAGTGGGTGAAAACAAGTATGCCTTAAATGCATGGCTTCTCTTTGCATAAGCAGCCTGTAATTCAATTTGAGAGCCTTTCATCTACTATTCTAAGCAAAGAAATAGACAAACTGCACACATAACTGCATCATATACGAAACATTCAGAAGTAGTACTCTTCACTAAACGTTATCACAATCTGTGTGGGGTATTTATTCAAGAAGGAAAAACATGGGTTCATAATTCCCCCTTCCAGCACCGCCGTTTCTTTCCCAGTGAACATGCTGCACCGCACTGCAAATTAGAGAGCCAGACTGAAAAATGTATGGGCTCCACATGTGTTAAAATAAAACCCTGAACAAAAAAAGTGTTATTGAGTAGACAATTAAAAAGAATCTGGCACAGTGAAAACACTAATTCATTCTGTTTTTCCAAAAACTTGCATCTAGAGCCTTGAAGACCTCAGATGCCTGGCTATTGTTCTAAGTGTATGGATGTGTGTATTTCTATTTGAATAAGCACAAAAGGCGGCTAAAATGAAGTGCAAGCTCCAACAAGACAGCTGTGTCCTTGCCAGGACGTTGTCATTCACACTGAGGGGGGGATTACATCACCCTTCTACCCAGAAAGAGAAAAGGGGGGGGGGGGGGGGGGGGGGGGGGGGGGCGACGACGACTCATTAACTATTTCACATAAGCTCCTCCCCCGCACCCGTCCTCTCTAAGGGTCCTCCCTCCCAGGCTTTAAAAATATCACCTGCTTCACAACACAGCAGGGCTGGTTTGGGGTAATCAAGTAGATTTATTTTGACAAATCTCATTGTATATTTCTCATGTTTGAGTCTACATTGATCATGTTAAACGCATACAAATTGTAGCTAATTACACAATAATGCACGAAAGGAAAAGCCTTTAAACGTCTTTAAAAAAAAAAAGAAAATTAAAAAGATTAAACGGTTTAACCTTAGCTTAACCAGGTCTCAGAGAACATTATGGCTAGCTGGATCTACAGTGGCAAAAAGGTTGCTAAAAAAAAAGTAGATGGAATTAGATGCGTTGTATGTACAGTAGGGATGCTAATTTAGATTTTTTTGGCAAATAGCCAACCCTCGTTAACAGATTATAACTGTTAACCACCAAGCACGCAACTGAGTCCCAGTTCTCCATTCCAGGATGCTTGGACATAGGTTCCACATCTGCGCACAGCCACGATGTTGCATGCATTGTCGCAGACACACTTTCCTGGAACCGGGTAGTTGAGGCATAAAAATCCCAACTTTCATAAGAACTTTAAAAAGGTGATATCTGGTGATATACTGAACTTAAATATGTTGATATTTACCCATCTCAATTGTTTCAGCTTCTTACTCAAAAACAGATATAAACCAACTCCCCCTTACATTCTGATATGCTATCAGTGGTACTTACGTTCCCCATGCTGAGTTCATGCACCAGCAGGCCTTGGTTGTTACTGACTGTCACCTCCAGCAGCTCTGTGCTCTTCCCAAGCCCACCAGGGTAAACTGGCAGGCGATAATCATGCTCTGACAGCTTCTCCTGCTTGATACCCATAGAGTGAACATAGTCTTCCACTCCCACACACCCCATACGCCCACCCTGGGTACCCATGCTGCAGTCAGGCGAGTCACGCTCCTTCTTCAGGATCATTTCTTGTGGTGGAAGGTCCTGCATGACCGAGTGGGCGGCCAGCCGGGTGAAGCTGGTCACCGGGGGGAGGTGGCTGAACATAATCATGCCAGGGCCGAAATTGGAGTCCATGCTCCCGTTGGAGCGCAGGTATTCATTGCCTAGTTTGTCTTGAATGATGTTCATGGTGGATGCTGGCGGGCAAGAAAACTATGGGGTGGCAATCAGTGTCATCCTGTGTGGGGAAAAAAGCAGCAGGAGTCAATGTTAAAGCAGTATTTGGGTGCACGATCCAATACTGATATTAGTATAGAAAATAGCTGGAAAGGGAAATTGGTGACAATGGGGCCAATCTATTCAGTTCAATTTGATATTTACGTCTGATAATCAGACAGAAACATGTCATTGCTGCATTTAAAAGGTTTACATTTGAATTGTAATTTGTGTTAATTGTAGAGTGTTAACAAGTAAATTTATATTGTTACATTCTTTTACAAAGTTAGAAAAGCAATGTTTAAGTCAAGACTGATGTTGCCTTACACATAAAAGAATGTTTCAGCTCACTTCCACACAGTGAGGCATACATCTTATTTAACACTGGTATCAGATCAGTACCTGGTATCAACCAAAGCCCAGATGGTATTGGGGAAAAGGTTGGATCAGCATCCCTAGTAATAGGTCACTTTGAAGGAGGCACCATAACTAGCAATCAATCTGTTAGGATATAATACTCAAATAATAGACAACAGACAACAATTACGGAGTCAGTTAAGCTTGGTCTTCAGGAATCAGTGTCACAGCCTCTGATCTCAGACAGGGCTCTAAGTCGGATTACATTTTACAATTTGTGGGTCAACAATGGGCTGCAGTCTAGCACAATGACAAGTGAAAACAAGCAAAACAGACAAAAATGGGGGTACAGTGTACAACATTCTCTCTGGTTGATTACAGTGTGTTTGCACAATATTTGTACAGGGCAAAAAGGACATTGTGGCTGCAGTGCTAGACAACATGAGATGAGGAATGAGAGGATTGAAGTTGTGTTAATCTGTTTGATGGGCCTGTCTGACCCAGTCATCCTATTTGCATGAGCTTATCTGCCAATGAGAGTGCACACAAACTGCATTTGAAAGACTGTTGGTGTAATTACGTAGCTGCTGCATAAACAAATGCATGTTTTGTAGTACCTCTAAACGTGGCGTTTAATGCAGAGATTTGAAATGTGTTGATATAACGTATTAATACCAATATGCAATTAGCTATGACCAAATGCAATTTATGAAGGTCCCCAAATGATTGGGGGGTGTCGCTTGGAAGCAACATTTAAAATGCTCCTGCATCTTTTGTTAAAGTTACATTAAAATGTATAGATACAATTTACAATATCATAAACCATAATTTAAAGATCTACAATTATCGTCGGCAAACGCGTGAAAGACCCATCCAGCTAATGATGCTATCTTACTGCTGCCAAATGCCTTCAGCTCTGATAGTGAGCTAGCAGCAATAACCTACTCACCTACCACAAAGCCAACTTTTTAAAAATGAAAGAAGAGTTCAGCCACTCAAACTAACTTAATCTTTCTCAAATGTGTTTAAGTAGACAAACAAGTGTGTTGAAGACCCTTGGTCTGCGTACATTAAGAAAAAAACTACAAAGCTTGTTCGCTATGCAATTAGCTGCCTGGCTAACCATTTGGCTAACCACTCTTGCGGGGCCCTTCTTTGTGATGCAGGATCAGGGAATAATTAATATGGCATGCAATAACAGCAGCAGACCTTCGCTTGATAAACCCCCAAAAACAACGAAATATAAAAAGAAAAACAACTTAATCACGAGTAAAGGCGGCGCTCTTTTAGGCATGTAAACAAAGTTAGTTTCGTACTTTTTTAGTTGAAATTAAAGAATTAGTGGCAGGTATCACTGCATACTAGCTAGCGTCACACAAGACACATAACATCAGTGCGCTAAAGAAATGAATAAGGACGAATGCTGGTTAGCGCCTTAAAAAAAAAAAACACGAGCATTTTTGCATCATTTGTACTTATTCTAGTCGGTTTTCTCCAAGATGTTGGCTTCGTTTCCTGGATAGTGAACAAGCTCTAAATGATGGAGCGACAACACAAGCATGACCCATAACAAACGGCCCATACAACTCCAGTGAACAATGACGCTCGTCGGCTAGCCGAGACAGCTAACTTAGCAGCTAACTAGCGGTGACGTTACCGTTGGTGCGCCGCGCTTTGTTGTCTGTCCCGTACGAGAGTTCAACTACTACAGCGACCCACTCTGCCCCCAAAGCTCTGTTTTTATGAATTTATCTTACCGGTGCAGGACCATGACCTGCTGTTTTGGCACGCGTAGTTCACCCTCAGCTGTCCGTTTTGATATCTAGAGCCAAAACATTGTTCTCCCGCAGCTACTGGGTTCTTCCATCTTGCATTAGCGCAGAGCATTCTGGGTCCTGATCACTGAGACCATGCAAGAGAATGACTGAGACGCATAAATTAAAATAAAATAAATAAATCATATATTTTTTTTAATTATCAACGATAATTATTAATCTATTTATATCACCAATTTAGAATCCTGTCGACCATATATACATTATTTTATAAAAATATATAAACATTGTACTTCTTATTAAACTATTATAAAGTTATTCAATTAACTATTATTTGTGCATTTTATGTTTTTTTATTTTACTCAAAGTTTGAGATTTGAGGCTTGCACTGCATGGGGAGACACAAATCTTAACAGACCTCACATTCTTTGGATTGTAATATAATATAGTATAATTTTTCATTTGTGAATACACGCCTTACATTCATGAGACTTTTCAGGATTAGTCATGGTGAAAAAAATTAACAAATGCCACAATGTGAAAGCAGAGTTTAGAGTTCTAAATCAGAAAATAAATAATTAATAATAACAAATACAGGAAGAACAAACAATGCTTATTCATTAGCCTACTTTTATCTAAATGATATACGTTAAGATATGTTAAAAACCCTGATAAAAGTGAAAATAATGTCAAAATGTTGCTAAGCTCAGTAAAAGCACATAGTAAAAAATAAAGTACAAATTGCACACAAGCAGTTAGGCTATATTTTCTTAAATTATCAAAAGTAAAAGTAGCTCCAGAAGTAAGTCATTATGCAGAATGACTCCCTTCAGAGTGGTAGCCTATAATATTTCATACATCACATTATGTCATTGCAACCCTAGGATATAATAGTTTATGTATTAACATGTAAGCAGCATTTTAATGTTGTAGCTGGTTGAGACAAAGCTAATTTTAGTTTCCACAGTAGTACAGTGATAGAGGGTGTCATATGCTGTACAGATTCATATAATATATGAAATAATACATAGGTCTAAGGTGATCATATTGTTTTTTAATTTGAAATATTACCTGGAGACTAAGCCTAGGTGTTAAACTGTAGAGGAGTTAAAGCTATGCTGAAAGGTAATGAAATAACGCAAAAGTAAAAAGTACAAATGATCAACACATTTGACCTTAGGATAATACTTAAGTAAATTACTTAATTGCACCATGCATAATCGTGGCTTTCTTTTGTCACTGCCTTGTTTTAGTTAAGTGTTTTGTTTAATCAAGGAAGGAAAATAACTTCTATAATTTTGTTGTTTGTTCACTTTCAACAAGTAATGTCGTGTCATTTCAGTCATTAATGAAAGAAGGAAAGAAAATCACCCCGAATGGCGAGATTAATCCATGCAAGTCTAAGTACACACAGCCGGTACAATGAAACTGTAAATGGCTCATTAAATCAGGTATGGTTCCTCGGAGGTTGGGTGAGGTTTCTGACTACTTCTATGAGTGATAAGCAGTTATGGAGAACTGGACTCAGACTCAATTCTGACTCAAGTCACTATTTTCTGGATTTGTGACTCTATGACTCAGGTAATGGTGATTGACTAATCGGGGAATCGAGACTTGACTCGGACTCAATGGTTGATGACTTGATTAGAACACCGGTCTGCCGTTTAGTGCAGAGCAGGTAGTGTACAGTGTGGTTTTTTTGTGCTTTTGACTAAAGACATCTGCCGGCTGCAACCTATGGCAAATGGACTGCATTTATACAACACTTTTTCTAGTCTTAGCAACCACTCTTGCTTTACATTTCAGGCACAACACACCCCATTCACACACACATTCATACACTGGTGGCCGAGGCTACCACACAAGGTACTACCTACTCAACACACATTCACATTCACAACAGTTTGAGGTTCACTATCATGCTGAAGGACACTTTGACATTTAGACTACAGGAGCCGAGGATCGAACCAACGACTGCTCTAGCTCCTCCCAAAACAGAAAAATTGCAGGCTAATGTGCTAAAAGATGCTAAAATTTGATGATTTGATGATTCACTACAAATTGACCCCTTTTCACATACACTAGATCCATGTTGTAGTTGTAGTTTGAGCCATTGTTGACCTAAAGGAATTAATTATAGCTGTAAAAGAGCCCAGGGCTGCTTTCAGCATATTTTTGTTTTGTTACTCAGTTCAGACTTTTAGTAAAATCCTGTAAAGCTTGAGCTAAAACACAAAAGCACATAAACAGACACAAAGACAGGACATCCTGTAAGTGTGGTGTTACTTCAATGTCCTGTTCTGAGTCTTATATGTCAAACTCAGCTAAGGTTAGAAAATGTCACCCTGTAGCTCAACTTCCCATCAGTCCCTACTACCAGCTGCGCGTTGGGGACATTAGGGTCAGAGACATTACCACTCCTGCACTTTGAGTCCCGTCATATGCCACTTTTGCTGCT
>NC_045747.1:15507778-15529025 GCF_008692095.1 Etheostoma spectabile | reverse complement strand
TTATAATTATTATTACTTTTCACCATTGCAACACCTTAAGTATGTTATTTATGTAAATACTGTATCATAACATTCCTTTAACTATGTAAATATAAACACTCCTTATATTTCTTTGTTTCTTTATTTATATTTCTGCTATTTGTACAACTTTAACACAGAGTTTCCCTTCGGGGATCAATAAAGTATTTCTGATTCTGATTCTGATATTGACTCCACATTAAATTAAGTAATCTGCCTATAATGGAAAGGAGACAGACAGACCTGAACAGACCACAGTTAGGTTAGAAGGATGGTTAACATTCATGTCTGGAATCTGTGGCAATTTGTGTATCATATAAAGCAGATGGTTATCAATTCTAACTCCTCATTAATAATTCAGCCTGTGCTGTGTCTTTGTTTTCACTCCCTCCTCCCCTGAATCCATCCCAACCTCACACCACAAATCATTTGGACGTGAAAGCTGAATTACCTTCCTCATTTAACATCGGAGGCCAAGAAAACTGTGAACAATTGCAAGCCAATTCTTAGTGGTTGCCTGTGCTTGTGTGCTGACTTAGATTCCTCTCATAGGGAAAGCCTGATGCCTACACATAACATATGGCAATCCTGGCAGTCTATACTCTTATCCTCAATTGTCAGGAGGATCACAGCCGTGTGTGAGTTCCCTCTGCTGGGATAGAAATCCCTTATCAGTTATTAACAACCTGTGCAATGGGGAGAATTGTGCTGTAATATTTGGGTGATTCTATGTGGTGTGTTAATAGTTGATATTAAATGGCACATGTTACAAATCAGAAACTAGGTCAATACTACTCCCAATTATTAGTTGGTATATACAGTAGGGGCTTATATACACTGGTAAACTTAATTTGTAGATGCAGTTACACCCCAACAGATAAAACAAAGTATGTCTGACTGGGCTTACAAATTTTGTGACTAATTTTAAAGTGTTGGTTCCACTTCTCTGTTACAAGATATTTATTTAAAAGCAGAAAAGGGATAATGCAGCCAATGTGTTTGCAGAAAAATAGTTTGACATTTTGGGAAATGTACTTGCTTTCTTGCCAAGAGTTTGATTTGAAGAGCGATTGCACTACGCTAAATGTGTAGTTGCCATCGGATTGCTAGCTTAGCTTAGCTTAGAATAAAAAAAAGTTTTAACACCTGCAGCTGGGATGGTGAAATATCTGGTCAGTCTTACAGTGTAACTGAAAGAGAATACACTTGAATAGCACACCAGGCAAATACACCTCTAGATTATTCTGTATTTAATGTATGAAATATTCCAAAATGATCTGGAAATACCCAAAGTTCTATAGCACTTTTTTCTCATCCTCTCCTGTCTGAAGCTGCTGTCTCTTTGGGAGCCATCCTCCTCTTTCATTTATGACCTGAAAATAATGCAGATTTTTTAAATGATTTTGTCCACCCTATTTATATGTGTGAGGGTATGCTAACTAACAGAGACACCTCTCCGTATATTGCTGTTCAATAGCACCACAAACTGCATCCTCACAAAGTGGAATCAACTTCTCCCTGAACAGTTTCAACACAAACTAAACATTTTAACCTTCATGAAGGGAGGATTTACTGCAAGGCCGTTAGACTGCATTACTCGTATGTGGGAGTACCTAATAAACTGAGTGTGAGTTATGACTATTGCTTCTTCAGAGTCACTAAAACTGCACTTCCTTCATAAGCTGCAGTCCTTTTCTATTTGTCAGTTTTCAAATTGTCTATAAAATTACACTTTATATCTGTTACTTTATTAAATGTTTTCTGATGTGACAGCAACTAAAAAAACTACACCGAGGCTGACACTCTTAAAAACCAAAATCTGTCCATTAATGATTAAGTGCTCAAAATAACAACTTATGTAATGACCTGAATTGTGTATCTGATTTTGTTTATTTTAAAGAACACAGGCCTCTTTCATGCCTGTAATGCTCCTGGGTCTTAACACAATTAAAGGTCTGAATAAGGATCATTTGAGACGAGGGTCAGTTGATTAAATCAGTCAAGAACTTCTTCATCTCACCTTTGTGATTGAAATTGTAAATATGCATTAGTTAATATTAGTAGTACTTATATGCAATGCAGACATTTGTGTTCTGTCTGATTAAAATGTGGGCAAAGAGACTGAGAGGGCCTTGCATCCTTTTCTGGACTGTCCTTTGGGAGAATACATGTCCAGGAAATCCTCTTCTAGCCATCCAATGTCCAGATCAATAAGAAGGCGTCACAGGAAAGAGGAGAAGCACAGATTTAATGTCAGACCTAAAATGGACATTGCCTTTGGACAGTGAGTGGAACATTTACGTTATTAGCAAGAAGTCCAAAAAACAACAAGATTTTGGGAAAATACTTAAAACGTTTCCCATTGTTAGTAGATTGTTAGATTACTTAACAAAATTAACTCAATTTAATAAGTTTTAGTGATATGGCACAAGTTAACAGAGGCACAAAGCATTACTATATGTGCACTCTAATTGGTTGTTGCCCCCTATATTGCCCTGTGTTAGATCTAATATGCACATCAGGCGTCCTTCCAGTAGATGGCACAGTTTAACTTGAAATCCTCCAGTCTCTGTGTGAGCCTCCAGGCTTTTAATCATACAGAGAATAACCTAAAATGTAAACACTATATAAGCACTGAATGATAAGGAATGAATGGACACATTAATAAACCAATTATTTAATATATAAATATTGTTGCACGCTGATTCAATTGACCAGATGAAATAAACAGAAGTCCAACTGTTCACCACTCTCTTTCTCTTGTTTTTAACACACGAATGCAGTCTTGTATAACTCTTCCCTCCTCTTTCCCTGCCCCCTTCCCTCCCTCTCCTTGAATCTCTCTCCCTCTCGCTCTCTCTCTCTCTCTCTCTCTCTCTCTCTCTCTCTCTCTCTCTCTCTCTCACACACACACACAAACACACACACGCACGCACACAAACACCTCTTCATCCTCTACAGCCCACCAGAAGCTGTGAATGGTAGACAGCTCCTCGGTTTTTGCTCTGCTGGCGAGCATCACGCCAGTCAGTTAGTTGAGACTGAGCAGAGCGCAAAGCTACAGTCACCTATCTTCTGATGTCGTCTAAAATGTCTAGAAGAATTTGATATATGTATATATATATATATTAACAGATACCATAAGTGCTTTAAAAATAACTGAAATACGCGTGATTTGTTTTTGTTTAATTCCTAGGCTTTACGCGCGCTAAAGTGGCCATGGCGCATTTTACGCACTGCAGGTAACCAGTGATTTGGAGGCTCAACAACCCAAAACATGGATTAAAAAGCAAGTCGTTTTCCTTTTACTTCAGGAGAGCTCAAATGGCGGCACTTCGTAGAAAATTTGGCGAAGACTACCAGGTAGTGAACACAAATCGGGCAGCCACTTTTTCTGCTCCGGTTAAGAAGAAACGCCAGCGCTTTGTGGACAAGAACGGTCGCTGCAACGTGCAGCACGGAAACCTCGGTGGAGAGACCAGCAGGTACTTCTCTGACCTCTTCACCACGTTGGTAGACCTAAAGTGGCGATGGAACATGCTCATCTTCATCCTAACGTACACGATAGCTTGGTTGGTCATGGCATCTATGTGGTGGATCATCGCTTACATCAGAGGAGACCTAAATCACGGCCACGACGCGTCCTACACCCCCTGTGTGGCCAATGTGTACAACTTCCCTTCAGCTTTCCTGTTTTTCATCGAGACTGAGGCCACGATCGGTTACGGCTACCGGTACATTACAGAGAAGTGCCCAGAGGGCATCATTCTCTTCTTGTTTCAGTCGCTGATGGGCTCCATAGTGGACGCTTTTCTCATCGGCTGCATGTTCATAAAAATGTCCCAACCTAAGAAACGCGCAGAGACGCTCATGTTCAGTCAGGACGCAGTGATATCCCAGCGAGACGGCAAACTGTGCCTCATGTTCCGCGTGGGCAACCTGCGGAACAGCCACATGGTATCCGCTCAGATCAGGTGCAAACTCATAAAGGTAAGCTCAACACCAGATCTTCTCTGATGATAAGAACTCCCTGAAAACTAACCCAAGTGTAGGAGCTGATGTAAATGAATCACACCTTCTTTCACCAATGAAGCAACATGAATTACACCGAGTTAAATGAAAATACACGTTCAGTATAATTAACTTTTATAACTCACAAGACGGCCTGCCGAATTGGATAGCACAGTTTTCTCTCCACAGTGTGGAACACTTCAACCAAAGTATTGCATACTGTAGAGGTACTGTATGCAAATAGTAGAAGCTAATGGAAAGTAAAAACAAATAAAACAGCCGATTCTTTTTTTCACAATGCTGTGCTCTTAATTTCCTTTACTTTCCTTTCATCTGAGCCCAGAGGGAAAAAGAATAGTTGCATATTGAAGGTTTACATTTTTGTTTTCATTCAAAGCTTAATTGTAAGCAGGTTCCAGTACACAATGTACGCCTTGTTAAACAAAGCACACTGGTAGCATTACCATAATCCTGCAGTATGGTGAGGCTGAGTGCAGCCAGGTGCATCTGAAACCACTGAGATAAGATAGTAAAAGGCTGTCGGTCTTTGTTGTAAGCGCTGTTGTAAGTGTGGATGGTCGACATTGTGTCCAGCATCAGTTGTGACACCTGGTTAGATATGTGTGCATCAGTAAGTGGATGTGACGGAGTGGGGAATTTTCTTCCCATGGGGGAGAAAATTATGCTCAGTGTATCAGCAGTGAGAGGGAGCTTCAGATACTACCACAGATTGCTGGAGTCAGTAAAACAGCACTCCTGGGAAAGACCATGCAGGCATAAAAAGTATTTATGGCATCCATAAAGAAATGCATTATTTTCTTTCTTCTCTTTGGGGTGCTTTATTTTTTATCTATTTTTTTCAACATAAAAGGACAATACACTCAGATGTTGGGCAGTCTAATGATGTATGCAGGCAGGGAGGGAGGCAAGGCAAACTGAGCTACAGTTATAAGCATTGAGGAGGAAGTGAACAGCCCATGGGCTTAAAGTACAATCACACATGTCTACATCGACTTCCCTCGTCTACCCTGTGCGTGTAGGCTCTCAGCGTCTCAATCAGACTGTCTCCATCTGTGCAACAAACCAGCACACTGGAACTCATACTAATTGGATTGTATGTGATTTTTTTTAAACAATGGTATTCAGAACTAGAAGAAAAATATCAGGATTTGTGTTACTTTAAAAAAAGGAAAGAAAAAAAGACATACATCGCATCAAAATAATGACTGAGGCTCATGGATTTTTTTTAATACTGGAGATCCTCTTTTCACCTTTCCTTCTGGACTGCAAGAAATAAAATCTGTATTAATTCCAACACCTCTCTGCCAACCCCACATCTTTACACTCCCTCTGTGAAATACAATAAATACAGCTGTGTGCTCCTTAGTGTTTTTTCAGTTTTGCTCCAGGGCTTCGTGGTCCAACCTTATTCTTTCGCTTCAAAGACTCTCACAAAAAAACAGCAGCAGCTCTGTCAGAGTACAGAACACAAAGATGTGTTTAGGCTAAACACACCAATAGATATTACACATCACATACAATGTTTAAAAACTCAAACACTAAAACTTAAGTAGTCACATTTTAGATTGAATGCTTTCGGTGCAGTCCCTGTATAGAAATGTTGGTGGAGCTTTTGAGCTGCAACCCTCTTCAAGTCATACCTAATCATAATACTATAGGAAGCATTTTAACTTGTATGGAAACTGTGTGTGTGTGTGTGTGTGTGAGAGAGTTTGTGAAAAGGTTTTTGTGATGACTCGTACATCAAGCCACAGAACAGCTCTCTGGAAGAATATATAACCAAATGCAACCAAAATATTTTATGGTTAAAAATAAACTATTTCTTTGACATCTCATCATATGAAAGCTCAAATGAATTGCAGTTCCCGGGCACAAGCATTAGAGTTTGGTTTAACCTGACCAAACCAAACCAAACCAAACTGGTTAGGTGTGAAAGCATTCTCATGCCACATTCCCACTGCATAGTACGAAAAGGCTCCAGTAAACTTAACTCCCTCTTTTTTGGTTTTCTATTTGCAAAAGTTGTGGGTAGTACCCGGTACTTATTTTTGTACCACCTGTTAGACAACAAAACCTGTTAAACTTTGAGCCAGTTGTTGACACCAGAGCCATGCTGAACTGTCGTGGACACTTGGGTGACAGCAAAAAGAAGGGAGAGACAGACCAATAGAAGCTGTCATACAGAGTCCCACCATAAGCAGTTGAAATGTAGCTTGGCAGGGCATCCATGGCCGCCTCAGAGGGCATCCTGGTGGAACATCCTAGCTAAAATATACTTTAGGAGGATGGAGAGAATGAAGGAATTGACTGAAAGTGATAAAAAGTGGTGAAAGAGCTGAAAGAAGAGTCTCACGGTAAGAAAGGAGAAACAGAAAGAATTACCAACTCACTTTTTTCTTAATATTGTCATTGTGTGAGTGGTGCCTTCTATTTCAGAGACATACAAGGGAGAACAATCCTCTTGGCTGTACAGTATACTGTGTCTCCTCAGAGGATTGGGTGATGGGCAATAAAAACTAGTCACTGGAATTGATTTCCATTTCTTATCTAATAAGAATAGAGATGCAAATTATAAAAACATGTTGTGGAGGGCTGGGAAAAGGCCTTAAAGCCCTTCAGATTAGTGAGCCCAAGAACCAGAAAACCTTAAGACTCTGGACTCCCACTACGCTTTTCTTTGCTATACCTAAATATTACCTAATACCTAAATAATTCAGAGTCGTATAGGATGTTTTGGTGTAGGAGTGTGCAATGCACACGCACACGCACACACACACACACACATTTTCAAGTTTTCTTTCCGAGACATTCAAAAGAAGGCATGTGAGAGGTGGAGCGTGTGTTATTTGTAATGTCCGAGTCAGCAGACTGAAGTCAGAAAATTATACATTTTTATTCTTGAATAAGCAATACATCTTCAGGCTCCTAACAATAATAATATATGAGCCTCATTACAGTATTTTCCACACCCAAGTAGAAAATGAGAGGCAGCACAGTCCCAATAAAACACATTTTTGATCAAGAACATTGTGACACCATTTCTGCCATATCGACAGCTAAAGTCACTACTGTAAGTGTCACATTGACACAAAGGAAGGAAACCAAACCAGAGCATAAGATATAAAAAAAAAACATTCTAGGCATTTATCTCCAAACAACATCTAATACCAGTTTCATCCTGGTTTGACTGACCTGATACACTTTGGTGAAGCACACACCTCTACTGACACCCAATGATTATGACTTCACATGCATCCTCACCAGATTAACAATCAAATACAACAGGTTTTTACTTGTGATAAACCATCTCGCTATTAGATTTTTCACAGCCGCCCATTATCCATAGAAATTACTTCATATTATCAAGTCTGCAGCAGATGATTTATAAACACATAGCCAGGTGGGAAGTTAAATTTTGGAGGTTGGTGTGGTGGATGGAGTTTGTCTGACTGAACAATTAGTGTTGCACAGTGTACACTTCAGTTGCCTAACCCTAAAGAAACACACACACTTATTAGGACTTTAGCTTATTCACTGTTTGTTCCCAGCGTTAGACACGTTGATACATACCCTTCTCATGTCCGTGCGTGCTGTAACTCTGTCTGACACCCCCAGCGTTAGCTTAGCCTAGCAAAGATCCTGCAGGTAACTGGTTCCAACTAGCTACTGCTCCCAATAAGTGACAAAATAACACCAACATGTTCCTATTTACATGTTGTGATTTGTATAGTCACAGTGTGTACAAATAACAAGATCACATGAGACACAGCCATCTTCTAACCGCATACTAACTGGGAACTATATTCTCAGAAAGGCGAAGCACCGGTACTTCTGCTACTTGGGCGGAGTGAGTTGCTCGCCGCGCCTGAGAATCCCTGTCACGGAGCAGAGAGTTCGCCGGGAGTCTGCTCAGAGTTATAGAGTCAACAATTACTAGATACTAAAAGCTTAGTTTACAATCACAGGTGTTCGCTGTATTGTTAAGAGCTGCAACAATAAACGAGAGACCAGGTAATACCACGATGTTTCATAGAATTCCAACCAAAAACACTGACCGGCTGAATCTATGGCTACTTGCTCTGGATATGGATCCAATTACACCTGTAGCCACCTTCAAGAACCATCGCGTTTGCTCAGAACATTTCACTGAGGATGATTATTTTGAAAAAATGGAATTAGCCACACGGACCATGAAACGTGTGCTGATGGATACGGCCATCCCATCGATAGTACAGACCAGACAAAGTGGATCTCCTGCGGCTACGGTAAGTGTTCCGTTATGTTTCAGAGTAACATTAAAAACACTATTACATCAATAGGGTGGTCACTACTATTGCAGTTGTTCTCGGGCTACATTTATCCCCTGTAATGTTACTGTGCTGTCACAAATGTACTGTTTCCACCCCGGAATAAAATGAGCCGTGCTAGAGCTAACACTCATGACTGTAGCCTTTACCTTTGCTAATGAATTGGATTCCACACATACACCCCCAGTCCGTCTTCGTGCTGATTATCCCCTCGACCGATATGGTTCTGGATCGTGGTTTGCTACCAAGTAGAAATCCTCTGACAATTCCTCAAAGTCAGCCATGATCAGCAGTGTTGTTCGCTATTAGCTAGCTATTCACATTGGTTTTGTTGACGGAAGTAACTGTGGGATCCTCAGGCGCAGCGAGCAAATCACTCCGCCCAAGTAGCAGTGCTTCGCCTTTCTGAGAATATAGTTCCCAGTTAGTATGCGGTTAGAATATTGTTGTGTCTCATGTGACCTTGTTATATGTACACTTGACTATACAAATCACAACATGTAAATAGGAACATGTTTTGGTGTTATTTTGTCACTTATTGGGAGCAGTAGCTAGTTGGAACCAGTTACCTGCAGGATCTTTGCTAGGCTAAGCTAACGCTGGGGGTGTCAGACAGAGTTACAGCACGCACGGAGATGAGAAGGGTATGTATTGTACTTGTCTAACTTTGGGGGATACAGTGTAAAAGCTGAAGTCCCAATAAGTCAGCGTGTTCCTTTAACTTTGAAATGCACATATTGCAGAAATAAGTAAGTGAAATTATGTTGGCACTGAATGTTTAAAAAATGTGGTCATGCAAAATCAAAGTAAATTCTGGTGAAAAAGTGGTCTGTCCTAAACCTGTGACTGACCATAGTTATCAGATTTTTGAGTTCTGACTTCTGATAATTGGTCAGTCAAAATTTGGATGGTCCATGATACAGACGTTTTCCCGGCAGAAAAGAAGAAGACATGCAGCAGAAATTAGGTGTTACAGCTCATTATTACACACATAAACCTGAGAAAAACTAGCAGACCTATTTTCCCGGGTTTGCCCCCAGCTAACCGTTCGTGTTACTGTGTGAAAGGATAATGAACAACCAAAACATCCAGTTCAAGGTAAAAGTAACTTAGACCACACTGACCCTGGGAAATCTTTTGTTTCCCTTTTGGCCCTCTGTTCACTGTAAGCGGACGTTTTCACACACCTTTTCAGATATGCTTTCTAGAGTGGATACATTTGCAAATGCTCGCCTCACAATTAGTGGGAAATGGTCAGCCCGGTAGGGAGCTGAGTGGCAGGAAAATTATGAGTGTAACTTTTTTTTTTTTTTGCCGCAGTCAGTACAGTCAATTTATACAGAACAGGTTTTGTCATTATGTTGAGTTTCAGTTCATTATGTCGTAAAAATTGTAGCAGCACAGGAATTGCTGTTCACCTGGATAACAGCTTTTATGCAGTAGCTTTTATGAGTTTCAATCAAATTACTACTTTATGCGTGTTCAGTTGCCTGAGAACGTAAACATTTATATGATTGAGATGGTTGTTAAACTGTGACTTTGGCTTCAACAAAACACAGTGTAGGTGACAGTGGATCAAAAGATAAGAAAAACAACAGAGGTTAAACCAGCTGTGACTAAGCAACCAGGCTGTGTCTTTGATGTTGACTGTAATGTACAACTTTGTGTTGTTTTTGGGCCGAAAGAAGCAGGAAGAAAAGATTTAGATCACCTTTGAAAATGGCCTAAAAAAGTTCATAATTTTTTACACCTAAAGACATTTTCAGATTTAAAATATATGTATTTAAAATACACTGTTTTCCATTATTTTTCCGAACTATTGAAACCATTACTTCTAGCTAACTGAACCACTGCTTGCTTGCTTATTAGTTTTCAAATGATCATACAATTGAATCAACAAACATCTAAAACCGTTTCAGCAAAAAGAGAAAACTAATCCAACAGTCCTGCAATACAGTAAATCTAAATAAAATTAGGCACACCTAACGAGTGTAATCTGTGACACGTTTACAGTACATGTTTACACATTCATAGTTTGACTAGATTTGATTCAACCAATTCATGAAGTGTTAGATGATGTCTCAAGCCTTTCTAAATGAACTGAGGAGGCAGACTATCTGGTATCTGGCAACGGGGACGTCTGTGCGATTCGTCTAGCTTGTCTGTCAACCTGATTGCCTACAAGCTCCTTCAGCCCCCTCCCAGGCTACTGATTGATGAAGGCCCAGCAGAGCATGGAGTGGAGTTGTGTTGGGTAGGAAGATCGTGCCGCTTTAGGTCTAATCAATTATATTCATCACCTGTCTTCATCCATTAACATCATCCACACCAGGGAAACACTACTTTTGTTAGAAGGAAACAAAACCCTGATGCCTTTCTAATGATAATGAGCAGCTGACAGGTTGTTGACTAGTCACACGTGATGTGGAGATGTGTTTGTGTGAATGTAGTGTTTTTGCTGCACAATTATCCCAAAAGCACAATTGAAAATGATTTCTAAAAGTCCCAGTTTTGATACTTTAGCTGGGGGAGAGAAAGTTGTTTATTTGTTGGAGTGTGGGATTTACATGAAAAAGAAAACAGTAGCCAAGCTCAGCTATCTCAGGATCTCTGTGCTGGGAGACGAGTAGGAGAGTGCCAACGGGGTCTGTGTAAGGAGCTTTGCCTGGAAATGTTTGCCTGCAAGCATCCATCATTTTACTCTTTCAGCAACAATGACAGATAATGAAAAGCAGAATTTCCCTTAGCTAGCATGAGATAACCCACATCCACCCAAACGGTATTCAGCGGCCTGTAAGCACCTGAACAATGCCGCACCCTGACATGAAAGAGGTTCTTCAAAATAAATCCAATTAATATTCACAGGAGATAGAAATAGAATGCAAGGTTTTCTGGCATTGCAAAGCCTATTTACTCACACACTCACAGTGGGCCTCTTGGAGGGATAAACTAGCCTACAGGGCAATATTACTTGGACGTCAGGATGAAATAAAGCTCTGACTGGAAGCTGCTGCTGTGCAGGTAACATTTGGATGAGAGAGAAGCAGTGGTGGGAGAAGTATTCAGATCCTTTACTTGAGTAAAACTATTAATACCACAGTACCAAGTAAAAGCCCTGCATTGAAAATTTTAGTAAAGTAAAAGTGTGTACCATCAGGTAAATGTACTTAAAATATTAAAAATCCTCATAGTTTATAAAAACTGGAAACAATTTAAAACAATTCTGTCAATCAACTAAGTGTTTAATTGTTTAATAATTTCAACTGAACTTGTAGGCCTAGATACTGTATTGTATTATAAAAGAAAAGACTCAAGTAAAGTACAAATACCTACAATTTCAAAGTACCTCAAAGTAAATGTACTTATTTATATTTCATCACTGGAGAGAAGGCAGAACCAGATATGTTGTAAACCAAATTTATGAATGAAAATCAAATGCTCACCCTCTGAAACCTGACATAAATCCTTATCTTTTGATTCCTGCAAAACTATCTGATAAAACAGCCAGTGACAAAATATAGATATGAAATATGATGTCAAAGTTTGCTATTAAAGTAATGTTATGATATGGTAGCATATGTATTCTAACATTGGTTCAAAACAGTTGTATAAGTTGTAATCTTATTAAAAGTTATTTTCTGCTCATGGTTGTGTTTTGTATCGTCTTAATAATGATTAAAAGTCTTTTTTTAACCTTTTTTCAATGCCCCAAAACAGAAAGAATAGCTTCAAAATAAGAGACACTTCAATTGTTAAAAATACTACTAATAATAATAAATACTTTATTAACACTCGGTTTTCATCACACACAGGACTGAATTACGCACACATGCACTAAAGAGATGTCAGAGTGAGGGGGCTGCCCCGAGCAGTTGGGGGTTTAGTGCCTTGCTCAAGAGCACCTTTGGCAGTGCCCAGGAGGGAAACTGACACCACTCCAGCTACCAATCCACCACCAGACTTTGATCCCTATATGGACTTGCACCAACAACCCTCCGGTTCCCAACCCAACTCCCTACTGACTGAGCTACTGCCCCCCCCCAAATGAATAACCTCTAGCGATCAATGGGGTGACAGATGTTGCAGCCAGATCGCCCTCACATCCAAGTTAGCATGTCTGGCTAACGTACCACATACATTGGTAACCTAATGTTTACCTCCAAGGCCATTGAGCAGATCATTAACCAGAAGGGCCGTCAGAAAGGGCATGCTACTTCACAACGTCAACGCAGTGTGAATTGTCCCAGTTGGGAACTCATTTTTCGAATTATTATGATACCCCATGATTGCAGCACATCTTGCAATGTTGACAAAAGTGAAAAATAATTTGTGTGTCTGCCCTGTTATTTGGATCCGCTCCAGAAATGTAATGGTCCCTCCACCGAGTTTCATGAGAATTGGGCCAGTAGTTTTTCTGTAGTCCTGCTGACAGACAAACAACCAAACAAACAAACAGACAAACTGAACCAAAAACATAACCCTCTTTGTGGAGGTAAAGTTTGTAGATTTATAGTTTACGCAAAAAAAAAAAAAGTCCATTGTGATGTTACATTATCTCCATACTGTGTAGTATCCGGTCCTGTATGCTAACAGAGTTTAGGGTTATAGTATGGTCTGTCCTGCACTTTATTGGATTAAGGAATGTTAGCACTCCAGCCAACACTACCCTCATCCAAAAAGACTTGTCTCTTTTAACGTTAAAAGTGAAACCTATTGTTCATAAGTAGTAGTTAAGGTTAGGAGAGCCGATAGGACCTGAACAAATCAAGTTCAGTTACCTTACCCGAGCATGGGCGCATGGCCCACCTTAGCACGTGAATGCTATTGAAGGGCGGGTTTTGCCTAGAACTGCAGTTGGGTCCATAATAACCCGTCATCACCCAGAGAGGATACTGACTTTTTGGCTAGGGTCTGTGAGCTTTAGCCTCTTTCTTTTAGCAGGATATCACGGAGACATACAGTACTGTATGTAGCCTTCAAAGTGCGTATTTAGGAGCCTCTTACAAGATTCTCAATACAAAATGAGTGAGCTGGAAACATTTGAAATAAAGCAGGAGACAAGGTTTTCAGCCAATTCACATCGCTAACGATACCTACATCTAATAAAATCTGGTGCAGCAAATGTAACTATGGAGGGCAGGGCTGACTGTGAGATACAGTGTGTTGAAATCAAAGATGTTCCACTTTTCTGTTTTATTATCACCCCATCTGGGCCTGAACAAACAGATATAGATGACACTGACTGAAAGAGAAAACTACCTTTGTGGAAATGCATGTAATTATTTTTAAGGATTAACGAGAACAAAAGCTCTGAAAAAGGCAGAAATGGTTGTAGAAAAAAGGGGTGGGGCTGTGTGTCTGTCTGTGTAGGAGATGATTATGTGTGTGGGTGGGTGGTGTCTAATTATTTGCTAGAGGTGAAATAAAAGGAGAAAATGAGAAAAGAGACTAAAGCTTTTTTTTTATTAGAAAATGAACTTGACACTGATTTTGTTGTTGTCATTTTAATATTAATTACTGACTTAAAAAGAAAGTTTCCCAAATATGAAGAATTTGTGTAATGCTCTTTTAAGTAGAAAAGAAAGATACTGTATACCGTATGTAAAATCACAGAATGAAGTGTCTTTTTTCACCCTTACCACAATGGAAATCTACCTTGCTCCTCATTATTTTATAATGTGGTGATTTGCAAAGATCGTCTTGACCTTTGATCAGTTCAAGTTTTTATAGTGACATTAACTAATAGAAGAGCTTTTGAAAAAGCAAGCCTCTTTACTGACAGCAGGATGTGAGAAAATGGCCAAAAAATGTTAGAGAGTGTGGACACAGACTGCTACGTGTGGGAAGCAAACAAGAAGAAAAAAAGTGAACAGATTGATTAGACAGAATAAGACAGGATAGGATAAAATACATCCAGGACCACGGTGCCCAGCTCCAACGTCATCTGTGCAATTAAATTCTTTCGCACCAGTTAACACTCTGTGGGCAAGTCCGGTCCAAACACGGCTGTCTCAAACGTCTGCCTGCAAGTCCTTCTATAAAATCTACGTAAAGTGCCAAGCAAGCGTAAAACATCTGTGGCCACTGTAACCGAGGCACCGATGGACATTTGAGATAGACAGGGAGAGAAAACATCTTCCATCACCTATTTAGGAGGGAAATTTGCATGTATTTTTACAGAATCACCGCATCACACACTAAAAGTTTAGGTGCTTGTTGTACTTGTTTTCCTGTAGTTCCCTTTTACATATATCCATTGGCTTGTGACTCCTTACAAAAACAGAGCAGAATCTAGTTGTCTCATTTTTAGATTTCAGATGTCTATGAGTTATCAGTTCCACCAGAATTCTAAACATCTCATATGGTTTCATTTAAGACCGTTAGTGGCCCAAAGAGATCAAATCCAATATTTTACAAGAAAGCGACTCAAGAAAGTTTAATAATACATTTATATAGAACTTTGTTTTTTCTTTTTCATTCTATGATCCCTCTGATTTATCTTATATCAGATTTATTTATAGGTTGGTTGTATATAAAGCAGTTAAAACTGGCTCCAACTCGACAAACTACAACAGTAAAATGCTGATTTTAAATTGATGCATCAGTATTAACCATCTAATAATGTCACATATGATGTAAGTCACATTTTTCTGCAGAAAGAGTACTTATCCTTTTAATACACTAGTACATTTCAAATGCAGGACTTGTAATGCAATGTTCCTGTGAAGACATCTTTTTACATTCTGCTATAATTTGACTCAAGAATCTTCCTTACTCTGCTTTGTGATGACATGCATCTGATCGGTCTCCTTTCTATCTTTATTTCACTTTCTTGGCTGTGTCTTTATCCTCTTGTCTCTCTCTCTCTTTACTGTCTTTCAGTCCCGTCAGACACCCGAGGGCGAGTTCCTGCCTCTTGACCAGTGTGAACTGGATGTTGGTTTTGGGACAGGTGCAGACCAGCTCTTCCTGGTGTCTCCGCTCACCATTTGCCACGAAATCAACCCCAAGAGCCCATTTTTCGACTTATCCCAGCGCTCCCTCATGAACGAAGAGTTTGAGATTGTCGTTATCCTCGAGGGCATTGTGGAGACCACCGGTGAGGGATTCTTCCTGAATTAAACTCATTTTCCCTTCACTTCTTTCACCTTTTTCCTTTTATGCTTTTTGTATTCACCTATATCCCATTCTCATTACTTACCTTCTTCACTCTCAATCTAAATGTAAATCCCTATATTAATCTGAATGCATATAAACATTCCGGTCTAATGGATATTTGTAATCTAAACTCTGGGAAATCTCATTTCCCCTCCTTCTAAATTTTCCATATATGAAGAACGCGGGAGCTGAGCAAAAAAAGTGAGAATGACAACAATACATGAGACACATGAGACACCCTGATTGAATTATGAGGGGATATTTTATTACTGCAGGTTTATGTACACCCTATGCATAATAAAAGCCTGTGGTCCTAGACGAGTGTCACCTTGATAAATGACCCGGGTTTTAGTCAAAGTTCCACTCCATTTTTCAGATGACAGCTGAGAGCGGAGGTAATTCTGAGCCTGGGAGACATTGTTATACAGCCACCGCTGTAAACTACAGGCAGCCATGCTGGAGTACTCTCACTGTTCTCTCTGTTGCTTGTATAACAAAAATGATTCTTGCCTCAAGTCCAATATGAATAAATCCATCTCACTCTTTTCTTTTTAGCTTTGCTTCTATCCATCCCCCATAACCCTCACTTTGCCGCTGCTGTAGAAGGAACCACAGATCAGAATAGGCTTAGAGCAGGAGGGATCAGCAGGGAAGTGTAGAGGCTTGTACGCAACACGGTCTGTGCTCCATTGATAAAACCATTAATCAGGGTGCATCCAGAAGTTTAGAGTTGCAGTGCTGTGGTACTCAGAGCTGAGGAGTAAAGGAGGGAAAACCCCGGCAGTGCCACCTCCAGTGGGCCAAAATATATCATCATCATCCTCACAATGAGTATGTTTACATGCACACCAATGTTGCACTATTATTCAGAATATGACAGTATTCCAAATTTGATACAGGTTAAGGAAACAGGATATTCCGTTGGATATTCCGAATTAGCTTTTTTCTGAATATAGCATTTTACGATTAAGATGTGGGATATTCCGGTATTTTTCGGGTTTTAGAAGCATTCTTTGGACACTTTGGACATGTATACAGCACATTCATAATATGCGTCTCAATCGGGGGTTTTACAGCAGGCCTCTTGCCGGTTGTCTGTGCGTTGCTATGGTTGCTGTACACAAACCAACCAGCCAACAGTTTGCAAGGCTGCAAACCTGATAAAAAGGAGAAACACAGCTACCTTTTTTCAGAATAAGGTCAAAAAACAGAATATTTTGTGCATTTAAAGCTGAAGAGAAGGACTAGATAGATATAAAGTAATCTCTATAGAACATATAACCTCCATGTTACTGTGTTTATTTTATTTTCTTTACAATTATTTCAAGCCATCATCTAATAAATCTAGTCCTGGTAATTGAGAATGTCTTGAAATCAATGAGTGTGTTTACATTAGCTCATGATCATTTATTTCTGGATAGGATGTTGACATAAGCGTAACATAAGAGTAATTGGGTTATTCATATCCCTGTATACATAATAATACATAAAAGGTTTCTGCAGACTATATGTACAGGTGCCTGTGATGTTTACAAAACAAACAAACCCACTCTGTACATTTACAATAGAAAGCAGCCTACATGGTCCAAATACATGAATATCATTTAAACCCTAAATCCACAGCAGAACAGTGTGCATACCATACTACAAAACTTTGTAAAGCATTGAGTATAGGACACTCAAGATGGTTTGATGTAGTTCCCTTTTTTGCTCTGGAATATCGATTCCATCTGTAGCTTACACTTTCACTAATATGCAGATGACACACACCTCTCTGCAAGTGTGTGTTTATTTAGATTTTTGCTAAATAACAGTGGCCATATTCAAATAGAGTCTCACAAAAAAGGCAAAGCATCACAATGTGCTATGTAAACAGTGCCAGTGAAGGCTAATGCCAGGAAGTTTACCTAAAGTCGTCTTCAGGGACACACTTCTCACTGTCTGCCAAGTGTTTGCAAAGTTGTGCTGAGGGATTTTATTTTTATTCAAGATGCCGTCAACATTAACCAGCTGGTTGAATACCCATAGGATACCTGAAAGATGAAACAAAACTTACATGCCCATCAGGCATTAAACCTACAAGCTTTCACTTTACGCATCGGTATTACTACTAGTCTTATGTACCTACTGTCTGCAGAAATACAGTCATTCTCTTGGTAAGACCAGAGAATACGGCTGTAAATTATTGTGGACTCACCCTTGTGATTAAAGCCAGCCTCTGGGCTAATTATGAAATTTAAATAACCTTTGCGTAAATGTAGAACTGACTTTTCTGTGGATGAAGATGAGTAGTGAGCCTGGAATAGCATAAGGCTATGACATAACACTGCACATATCATCCCTCAGAGGGACAGGCTTGACTCCTACAACATCTAACTTTTGTGTTTAACAGAAAAGCTCAGGTGAAAGCTGAGCCTCTGAACCAGAACAAATATGTACTTGGTGCTTCTTGATCGCAAATGACCAAACATCCAAATGTCAAGAGAATTATTTTACAAAAGGTCAAATGGAATAAAAGTGTTTAAGATGTTTGTTAGCTGTTATAGTGTACTGAGTGGTCACACAATCACCAATATTTCTAGGAAATCCTTACATTATGGGCAAATAATAAACAACTGCCGAAAGAGCATGATATCAGTTTGTCAAGAAATGATTGTCTGTGAACGGGGATTCAGGCCAGTAGAATTCACCATGAACAAGTTAAAATAAAAACTTGTACTGACAGGACCCATGGCTTTTGACATTGATGTCTTGATGTGCGAACAAGGACTGCTTATTGTGTTGATCAGATTAAACCTGGCAATTATCACGACCAACACAAGCCACACTGATAACAAGCACCTCACCTTACACCCATGTTAACAGTCCAACAAAGGAAATCACTCACAATGGAAACAAATAACACTGCAATGACCTCCAGGAAAGAATATTTGAGGACAGATAGATGTCACACTCAGAAATGGCACATAAAGATGTCCTTCATCTCTTATCATATGATGGTTATTCCATTTCAGTACATTAGAGGCGACATGCTTAAAATACGGAAATAGATAATTATAATAGTTGGTAGTAATAACGGTTTATCTGCTTTCATGAACCATTTGGGTAAGACTTTTTCCCAGTGGATTTACTGTATTCAATCTCCAATATGTGACTGAATCGGACTAGGTGGTAGATTCCACAGGAACGAGCAAGAAGCAGTGCTTCCATTAACAATAAAAAAAAAGAGCAAAGCGGAAAAAAAGATAATGGGAGGGAATACTGCCCATTCACATTCCACTTTATTAGCCATCAATTGTTTTATTGGAGCTAAACCCCATTTATTTATGTATTATCACTACCCTGTTACTCTCCTGTAGGTATGACATGCCAGGCACGAACGTCATATACCGAGGATGAGGTTTTATGGGGCCATCGCTTCCTGCCAGTGATGTCCCTGGAGGAGGGCTTTTTCAGGGTAGACTACTCTCAGTTCCACAGCACTTTTGAGGTACCGACACCACCGTACAGCGTCAAAGAGCATGAAGAGAAGAATTCACTGCCCTCGCCTTTGTCCACTCCTACCCCCACACTGACTGAGAGCTACGGTGCCCGGCGTGACCGGGTGTTTTCCGTGGATTGCATCAACATATCAGAGGAAAGGAGGGGAGGGACTGGAGGTCGACTGCCGAGCAAGCTGCAGAGGATGAGTTCATCCGGGAAAGAGGACCTGCAGAGGAAGGTGCTGCTGCTCAGCTCCCAGCACTCGGAGAAGGCCTGCAGCACAGGAGACCTGCCACTAAAGCTTCAACGCCTCAACTCCTCGCCGGGGCCTGAGAGGGAGAATCGGCTGCAACTCAAATCCCTCAAGGTGGGGTTTGACCCCATGACCCAGTCTACTGGAGACCTGTACCAGCACAGCCCAATGCCCAAACTGTCCCCTTCTCCGGTCCCCATGCACAGCCCACTGCTCTCAACCAGAGGGAGACCAGAGGACAACCTGCCAGCGAAGTTACGGAAGATGAATGCTGACCGCTGAAACCCAGACAGTCCAATAACAACAGACACAGTCCCACTGACCTCTGACCACAGGTAGACCGGAGGACACGCGCATGGAAACAAATTCAGAGATGTCCTTTACCTTTGGAAGCTTTGACAGGAAAAAGCAGACATTTCACTGACAATTTATTGATATGTTTTTTTTCTTGAGACACAACCTTTACTGAAATTACTGTAGTATTTGTGTTTAATAGCAGAGGCATTCATGCAGGCTTTTGTACACAAGAAACAAGAAGAAAAACACAAACTTCATGCTTAATGTGAATTTGATCATTCTGCAAGAGTTGTGCATGTATACACTAAATCCATGTATGCACCACTACGCTTAATCTAAGTTTTAGCTAAATATGAATAATATGACAATAAATGATGTTGGATCTTTCTCTTCCTTGTGTTTTTATTGTTGTCACACCCAAGTTGAGTTGTTACTACAACAGTTTTGCCAGATGTCAATAAGTAATCCAGCAGTGCAGTGCAATCCAGTTTTGATAGGCTGTTGTTTATGCCCTAATTTTCCCCTAATTGCCCCTTTGACAAGCAACACCTTTCTCAGTAGATAAAGTGCATATACCGTAAGAGAGAGACAGAGAAATGATAATGTTCTATGCTACTGAGGCATCATGTCTGACAAATACACAATGGATGGAAACAATGGACACTATCACAATATTTGCTTAGTATCCATTTATCCAGGTATATATACATACAGATTTTCTTTAAAGTTATTTTTGGTCAACTGTGGAAATGTAGATCTATCGTACAGCACAATCTCATGTTCCTGACCAGAACCATAATGTCTTTCAACAATTGAAAAGAACAAACTGAGCTTAGAGAAACAGACACAGAGACCCAAACTAAATCTAGGTTTAAACCCACCACAGTGTGTGGATGTAACTCCACAAAAAAGCTTCTTCAGCACTATGGGGTCTGAAGTACTTAGAATGCCTTAATTTTACCACTACAGCAGCACAAAGACAGGAAAATCAATGATCAAGATGGAGATTTTCCCTGCTTTAAGTGCACACTCGCAATGACCCTCCCCCTCTCATTATGCATCTGCAGCTTCGACCACCCTCTCAATTCACACGTAACTGTTCCGTACACTCTATTAAGCAGTTCAGTCCAGCCATCCTCACAATTGCATTCCCGCTCGTGTGAATACATCATAGTATTATTATAATTAAAGTGATTGATAACACCTATGTGTCAAGTCTTACCAGAAGACAAAAAGCAATTAGACGTTCCAAATGACTGATGGGTCCTTCTGTACTTTCTCAATAATTTCACAACGGCATCCTACATATCTACCAAGGAACTGGCCTCATACAGTTGACGACACCCATTGCCACAGAATTAGTGTTATTCTTCTTCATGCAATGACCATTCATGTGTGGCAACAGGAATTGTAATTTCAACTGGAGCCGACACAAACCGCGCTGCAGGGGTAGGCTGAGCAGGGCAGCACTGGGAGGAGATGGAACAAATGCAATGTACAGTAGGTTCTAAAAAATATCCCTAATTATATATACCCAATTATGTCTCTATAGAGAAGACAGGGTTGATAAGGGTCAATTTGTTCTTTCTAATGGAATGACAGAATAGCTGCGTGTAATGATGGGCTCTTTTTATTCTCTTGGCTTTCACTCACTGCCCACATCACTGTCACGCTTCTCTCTTTCTCCCATTCCCCCCCC
>NC_045747.1:15484934-15507768 GCF_008692095.1 Etheostoma spectabile | reverse complement strand
CCACCCTTCTCTCTCTCACACACACACACACACAAACACACACACACACACACACACACACAGAGTAATAAAATACCGTACAGGAAGAGTATGATTAAAAGTCTTTGGAAAGAGCGAGATTAAAAAGTAAATGACTTTTCTGACTTGTCTGAAAATTGATTTTAAATAAAGTCTCATAAAAAGTTGTCATGCTTCTGCTGAGGAATGTGAAGTGAGGAATTGAAAAGTGGAAAACAAGGGAAGTGTGTGTGTGTGTGTGTGGGGGGGGTGTTCTCTTTTGTAGTGGAGCCTCTAATGTCAAAGTGTGCATTTGCATTTGTGCGATCATATTTTGTCAAGATGCACGCCTGCGTGTGACAAGTACAATTTCACAGAAGAGGCAGTGTCAGACAAACGATGTCCGGGGAGGAAAAGTGCTTATCAGGCACAATGTAGCGAGGAAACACAGCCGTAAAACAGCAGAAAGGAACCAAAAAGAATGAAAAGGATAAGAAGTAAGTAGATAAATGGAGCATAGAAGAAAGCCATTACTCATGTTTACAGTTTGACACCAGGTTTTCATTTAGAGGAAACATTCAGTGTAATGATCGTGTAGCAGTGCATGGATTTACTCCTGCCAGCAAGTGTGTGTGTGTGTGTGTGTGTGTGAGAGAGCGATAGGTTAACAGTACTATTTATTGTTTGCTGTCAAGTTGTGTTTTATGATGCTGGTAACTTTTATTTTTACAAACACATCTCCAGTTGCTTTAAAATCCAAATCTTACACATGCTGACAAGTCAGACGTATTATACAGATATTATGCAGGATATTATACAAAAATATAAGTCTTTGATTCAATTTAACAGGGTTTCCAGGGTTTCTCTGTTATTTCCCTCCATTTTGCTTGTTCATCATCAAAATAAATTCATTCCACCCCTACCCAGATAGGCAATACATGACATGAATGAGTGCCTTTTTCCTTTAGTATGTTATATTTACATGTACTGGCTTAGGTAGCATTTGTACAAAAAGAAGGACCAACACAACAGACAGCACCGCCTCTGAAGCTAACAAGTGTACAAGTGGAAACAAATGAGACTGACTATTGTACTTTGCAGCCATGACGCCTTGCAGCAAGCTGAGCGGAGTGATGTTGAATTCTTTCTCTTTAATCACTGCACCAAAGAACACCACCTCTTCCAAAAAACAGATATTGTATAACACAGCTGCATGCCAATCTGTCATGATATAGCCAACCTTGACCACATGTCCAAAGCGTAACAGAGCACAATGATTCAAACAAAAAGTCCATCCTGATGTTTGTCAAAGATTGTTAAAGATTGTCTATGAAGGAAATTGTACATTTGAGAGTGCCTGAGTGAAGAATAGAGCTCACAGCTATTGATTTCTCATGATGGGACATGACCGCTCCACAGTCATCGTGCTAGGTTTGCCACACGCTTCTCTCTGAGCCGTAGATGGACCTCCCTACACAAGCTGTCCCTGCAGAGTCAAGTAATTATCCAAGCCTCTGAGTATAGCATTGTGTCGCAACTTATGGGTTGGGGTGAGACACATATTGATTGGTCCTTCGATTTTTATCCTGGTTGTGTTAGGTCGAGCAATGAGAGGGATGTCCCCAGAGGATGCTCGGATTATGCTTCTTTCCAGCACTTGAGCCCAGTCATAGATGCTAGCTTTGAAGACCCAATATTTACACACTTCCAACTCATGGCCCACAGGCAAGTATTATGGTAATATATACAAGGGAAAATCAATGCAGGCAGCCATTCCTTATTTCTCATAGCAGATTAAAGATTAAAATTAAAATGCTACATAGAATGAATTGTGTGCTGATGTTATTTAGCATCTTTCTTTTCCCCGTTTCCCATAAGCTTACTCTGCATGGATAAGAAGGAATAAATCCTCGATGACACACTTGATATCTGACATCAGCAGTCCGACTCCCCTGCGCACAGCGATAAAAGAGACACACGTAATTAGCTATTCAATCAATTCACAGAAAAAATGGCTCACTGTGGATTATAAATGAATGAGCTGTACATCAAAACTTCCCCACACCTTTCTATCTGATGGAAAAGAATAGGAAATGGATGTACGCTGTTTTTTTTCTTCTTTTTTGACAAGCGAGATGAGATTGATGTTCTTTGTCATTTGGAACTTTTTGAACTACTCTTTTTGGAGTTGATATTAACATGTCAAAGTTGGAGGAGAGCGAGAGGAAGTCAGAGAGATGGGTTCCTAATGAGCCTCTTCATGCCTTGTCTTGTTATTAAGTATTCATGTTCCAGGTATTTTTAACCTGTGGAGACATTAGTGGCAGGGTCTTTATAGCAGAGGCTGAAATCCTCTGAAAACACTTCAGACAGGAGCTGACTCTCTAAAACTGAGGGGAAAAGGTGTCACACAGGTCCACCCTTTAGTTTGAGTAAGCAGAGGAGGCATCAGGTGAATAGCATTTTTTTCAGTGAGTGAGGTTAATTAATCTTTATCCATGCTCTGTAGAAGTTTGATAGTTAAACAGTAGAATACCTCAAGGTTAGCCAATTAGTATAGTATAAAAGATTTAAAATGTGCATACTTTAGTATTTTTCCACAAAATATGTGCTAGGCCTAGTGCACCTCACTTACACTCAGTCCCATTTGGTTGTTATGTGCTTTCCCAGGACCTCAAAATGAAACTGGGTCCTTTTGTTGACACCCAGAATTTTGAAAGTTGATTTTAGGAGATTCCAATGGAATTTGAACCACTTAATCATTCTCATAATGGCATGTAGGTATATAACGTCTGAGGGTGATTTGCTGATCAACACATTATTCCGTGGTAGCGGGAGAAACTAATGTTTACAAAGTGACGAGTTACGACCGGATGTTTGTCTGCTGTGTTTAAATTTGAAATCTTCAGGATCCTCTGTGCATTTAACTTGCAAATTCATTGATGGGTTTTGACGCGTCAAGGCCTCAAGGAGAAGAAAAAGAAGACAAAGAATCAGAAGAAAGAAACTAGGGAAAAGAAGCAGGAGACGGTAAACAAGGAGGAAAAGGAAACGTGGAAAAATAACTTGACCAAGCTGAACAAATGAATCACCTTGACTCCAAAGATGCCATATTCCTGGCTGATGCGTTCCTGGATGAGTGCAAGGTAAATATCATTAGCTCAGTGGTGGAAAAAGCATATTAATTACATGCTTATTACAAGGTCTGCGACCATAATGGACTCTGAGGTATAGCAAGGAAGAAGTATCAAAGTGCAACTGTACAGTACTTGGATCTATGTCTTTATTCAAATGCAAGCTATAGTGCTGAGCTGAGTTCACATGTTAGAGCCAGTGAGAGTTTCATTCAATATTCTGCCAAAACGTTTCACCTTTTGTTTTTTTAAATGTAGAAAGGGTTTTCTAGATCTGTCTGTACAATACGTGACCAATAGACAACCATTGGACACAACAAATAGACAAAAGTTTTACAATGTAATATTATAACATTGGTTTGTAGGTGGCGATAACCTTGTAGGGTGGTGGTTTATTCTGTGGCTCAATTGTTTATTGAAATGGATCAGCATGGACACACAAAAGGAGGGTAAAAAAAATTCACAAAGTTGTGTGTTTGGGTTGATGAGGACAAAGCTGGTCAACCTCTGCCAAAAAGATGTAGAGCTGGGGAGAAACAAAAGCAAGATTCAGCCACTGGTTGGTGTTTTGATTGTTTTTTCATCAGTAGTTGCATTCATTATTCATTGAGCAAGTCGGATGTTCAGAATTTTGCAGTTTCTTTAGCAAGCGTAACACCTTCCTGTGCTCCATTTTCCAAGGGAAAAACTGTTATTTTAATTGGAATGAATGGTTACATTTTTTTATTTCTTCATATTGTGTCTTTTGTTTCTTTTGAACAAGAGATAATGTTTTTTCTTTGAAATTTCAGGAAGATTCAAACTCTTCCTTCCATCACTAAACTGCTCCTGTAGAAAACCCTTGCCAGTGACCATAAGTGATGTGGTTGAAAGTGGTTACTGGCCAGCCACTGTCAATTTTGAGACATAGTACATTGTAAGTCACTTATGATGAGCTAAAAATCACTGATTCAGGGATGTCAAGACAAGCTTTTGTCAGCATGCACAAGGGTAAAAAAAAACAAACTCTTTGGGTGAGTGAGTGGATTCATCATTTAAGTTATTTTGTTTGGATCACCTTTTAAATACCGGATTCATTGTTAGGACTTGTTCTTGCAATCCCCAACGTTTCAGCACACATTTCTTGACGGAGCCCTTTTTTTGTCATGACCATGGTCTGAAGCCAACCTTCGAAACAGTTACTGTTTTGTTTTTTTCACTTTTGCTCTCAGAGTGCTAAGATATGTGGGGACACAATGCAAAGGGCTTTCTTCAAATGGGCCTATGCCAAATTTGAGGTTGACAAGCTATCTCAGGTCCAGCATTTTCAGTGCACTCCATGCATACCCTCCATGTTGGCAGTTAAAATGGATGGGAACTGCAAATTATATTGCTTCAAAAGCCAACCAGGGTGCGTAACAACCATCAATTTATCATAGTTTTGATTGAAATAACCTAAGTCTCAGTACTTCAAAACTTCAAGTAATAACCTTGGCTTGTAGTTGTGGGCAGCTGTGACTCAGTGTGTCGAAGTGTCCTTGGGCAAGACACTTAACCCACACTTTCCCCCCAGTGTGTCATTGAGTGTGTGAATGCATGGGAAACCAATCTCCAAAGCCTGTCTGCAAACAGAGCTGTATGAGTGTGTGTGTGTGTGTGTGTGTGTGTGTGTGTGTGTGTGTGTGTGTGTGTGTGTGTGTGTAAAAGGGTGGTAGTGGTGAACATTGTAAAAGTGCTTTGAGTGGTCCCAGAGACCATAAAAGCGCTATATGAGTGCAAGTCCATTTAACGTCCATAATTGCTTCAGCCACTTTACTGAATGGGTTGTATTTGGGATAACCATCTATATGTGGCTTGCTTTTAATTCATTTCTGTACAAAACTCAGATCTAAATGAATTATAATTTGGTGCATGTGGGTACCATGATATTAACTGGATGGATAAAATGTTTAGAATCATAACGTGTTGCATCCTGCCTAAAGTTTAAACATGCACGCTATTAGCGCAAGGGAACAGAGATCTACTACAAAAAGAAACTAACTGAGACTGAGTTTCATTTATCAAAATGTGATAACACATCAGGCCCGTTAGAGGGCGGATAATTTTTGGCACTGAGCTTTTAGTTCAAGTGTTACAGTATTTGTGTATTCTATCAGTTATGTGGTGCTTAAGGCAGATAAACTGGACATAAGAGAGAGACGTATGTTAGACATAATCACCAATTTATTCTGAGCAAGGATTTCCTTTTACTTTACATTGAATTTCGATTAGATGTTGACATTGGGATGCTAAAGTAACACACACTGGTTAAATGTATTTACAAAAGTCCCAAGACTTGGGAGGTCTTTTATGACCACATTGTCAAGACTATTATTGTGCAGCATATTGCAGAAGTCTTTTACAATGGATACCTTCAGAGCAGAGGTATATGATTTCAAATAAATGGCTACACCGTAGGTAATGCATATTCAAACCTTAACCAAAATATTACCATAGGCAGGTAATTTACTGTTATCAAGTTACTGACAAAACCCTTATGTCTTTGTCAAAACCAAAACCCATCAGTGAGATAGCACCACAAAAGAAGTTACATACACAGCTGATCGGGTAGATTTCAAAATTAAACACACCGGACAAACATCCGATAGTAACTAGTAATGTCTTTGTCAACATTAGTTTCTCCCGCTCCCACGGAATAATGTGTTGATCAGCAAATCAACCTCAGACGCAACGCATGTAGTAGGCGAGGGTTTGCTTTGGCGATAGGCGATAGCAGCGTCCATAGCAACCACAACGTGTCAGTTTCACAAAAATATTGGCAAACAACGAGCAAGCAAGTGATTATGTATATTCACTGAGTGAATACTATGAAAATAAAATATATATTTCTCACTAAAAATGTAATCAAAATGCATTTTTATGCAGAAACTAACTCAAGATATATATTTTTTCACTAAAAATGAGAGCCATGTTATTTGTTCTCACGGCCGGAATCTTGAAGGTCACGTGACTTAGATTTAAAACAACAGGAAAAGAATAGGCAGAAAATCTTTTTAAAAAGTCATACATTTCAAGGGCCATTATTGTAACCCCTATACGTTATTGCACATTGGACCAACGTAGTCTTTATGTTTTAAATTGAGACTGGTTGTATATAATGATGAGTCAGTATGCAAAACAAATTTGTATACATCTTTTAATATATTACCTAATCCTTGATACATTTTCATTGTATTTGTTGTTTATTTTTACCTCTGATTTAGTTTACAGGTTTAAACCATGCTTACATTTACTGGACGTTGTTATAGAATATATGTAATGTATGTGGTCATTAAACATGAATGACTGAAAGCTTACATCATAATACAGTATTTTTTTTTCAATTTCATTTTATATAGTAAAATGTGAATAGTGTTACTGCTATTTAATTAGATTTGATGTTATACGCACAAACAGTATGGAAAAATGATAAAAATTGACTTTTACATGTAATGCAACTCAATTTTTAATAAAATCAATTGAACACATTTGTTGTCTTTTCCTGTAGACTTTACTTGACAGAAACATCTTACAGCTACAGTATGTTGTAAAAAAGAAAACCTCAGTTTTCCTACACTCAAAATACCAAGAAGTTCACTAAACTTTAAAAAAATTGCTTGGAAAATGTTTTTAAATTCAATCCAAGGAACAGTTTAATATCTTATTTGAGTCACTGCACATGCAACCTCTATCACTAGTAATCAGGATGTGTGATTCTTCCCTCTGTCTTCTTGGCTTTGATATGTAAAACACGTCCTCTCTGTTAGCCTGACTGACCCACTAGACACCGGTTTCACAGCTTGCTCCTGATCTCCATCACACTGGGTCTGCTTAAAAGCGACCAAACATAGCAGCACCCTCCTCACAAAAGAAAGATGCACACTCTGTTTGAACATCTGCCATCCGTCTGTCAGCATGCCAACTTGCTTGTTTAAGGAGCACGGGCAAATTCATCAAATCTCACTGGTCTCTACAAAATGGGCTCAGCAGCATCAGGACCACAGGTTCTCCACTTGGTATTCTGATAACCATGCACAGATTTAGCTTGATATAACTACAGAGAGTAATTACGTGCCTCAATGGAGTGAAAGGAAGTACTTGTCAATGACTGAAACCCCCTTTCTGAAGGTGTAAGCCATTATCCCCATTAGTAGTGTATTAGTAGTATTGTGTCAAGACTAAAAAGACAAAACAAGACATTTTTGAAGAGAGATTGGGGAGTGTATGGGATGCAGCCATTCGGAAAAAAACAATTACGTTTGCTTTTGACAAGGTCATATGACACAACTACACAAAGCACACTGAGGCTTAGACCTGGTTTTATTGTCATTTTGCAGGGAAGGTATGAGGAATGAGTTTTCAGTCTAAAAAAAATCCAAATCAAAGCTCAACATATGTTGTTTGTCTTGCCTTTAAAAGTGACATCTGAGATGTTTCTGATCTTGAGTTGTGGTAGTTAAAAAAATGACATTGACTATTGGTAGAAAAAAGGAAACGGAGCTGCTACTTTTAAGTTTGATGTTGTTTCCTGAAGCGAACAGAGTACGGCAACACACAGAGAGCGGAAGGTGAGGGACATCTATTGGCACTAGATGTGAGACAATTATCTTGGAAATGTACTGTTGATGATCCAGACTTGTTCAACTGTAACTGCTACGGAATTTTGGTTTCACTTGAACACTCTGTCGCCAGTACCAACAGAATGTCCAAGTGAAACCAACTGCAGGTGGCAGAATACTGGTTAAGGACAGCCCAGAGTTCACACATAAAAATGTGATAATTTCCACTGCAGGAATGTTGGTCCATTTTCACAACCCATCACTCTGTACAGTGTCCCTGCCAGCTACAGATACAGTATGTGAGGCTCCAAACCATCAGCAAACAAAACAATGTGTGTTGGAGTCTGTGTGGCCTTCACAGAATGAATCAACTACACCGAACATTATACTCCTGAAATATAATACCACAGGTAAATGTTTTTAGCTGCTAATAACAAATTTCGGCTTAAGCTAATGTGGCTCCTGCTCGTGTTTGATTTTCTTTATTCAAGCCCAAGCAGATGGTACTTTGAGCATGCTCCAGATAGACCTTTCCACTAGACTTTAATTGATTCGGTCACAGCAGTCATTTTAAAAAGAACGCTGGGGTAAAAATAATCCGGCTACAATTAGCAACTGAACTTTAATATGGTGTCTAAAGGGTGGTTGGTTGTTTATCACTTAATAGGATATCATTTATTGACAGTACAAGAACTAGAAATACCTTTAAGTCCACAAACATCTTCACTCAAAGACTTAAGACTTGGACTTCTCTGTGCAGCTCTGGCTTCTTTTTTTAGAAGTGCCTCATCATGACTCAGCCTTCAGTCCAGTGATCTGAGACAGAAACCTGTCCACTACTTAGATCAGAGCCACGGGGCTTTTAAACAACACACATGAAACACAGACAGAAAACAGAAAGGGGGTAGTAGTGTGTTGTGATCGGTCCTCTCATTGACACATAACAACACAGCAAGTTTAACACCACTGATAAACTATGTCAGCAACATGTCAGTAAAATGTGTCAGCCTGATTGGGGACACACAGTGTGATGTCAGATACTCTGTAATTATCCTCTCATACCTTGTGGCTTCCTGCCACCAACACCCTCTGTATCGTAGAAAACTAGAGAGGGATCACAAAAGTAATACAGTGCATCATACTTTGTATTGTTCTTTCTACATGTGCACGTTTTTATACCTTTGCCTCCTACCTCTGCGTTCATATCAGCAGCATGTTTGACTCGTGTTTGAGTGCGGGAAACAATATTCTTTGTAAGCACAAAACAGATCCCTGCAGGGAAATTTGCCCACTTCCATGTTCTTATAATAAGTAGCTTTATGTACAAGATATGATAAAATGAAACAGTAGAAAAGGGGCCTGATGGCAATTAGATTTCACTTTAGATGCTTAGATAAGAACATGGATACCATTCACATATTTGTATGGTAAGTGTAAAGTAGGTCGTTCGCTAAGCTTAGCACAAGCGCAAATACAACATGTTGTGGCTGTAGGAGGGTTAGTCTCCACCGGTTTAAACAAGGTATAACATGTTAATAAGTAAGCTTTAGAGACAGTGGTAGGTAGATTTTGTTACCTTTGGTCAGAGTCAGGATAGCTGTTTCCCCATTTCCTGTCTTTGTGCTAACTAACTGGCTCCTGACTGTTGCATTTTATTACCACACAATTGTTGAGAGTGGCATTACTCTTTGCTTGGCAAGAAAGTAAACAAAAACGTAAAACTATTTATGTAACACACATTCTGTTTGATTCATGAGGCACGTAATGAGACATGTTTGCATATTAATTAGAAGGAAACTACTTTTAAAACCATGCTGCAGGAAAAACAAGGTTTAAAGACAACGATGCCAAGATCCACTATGACGTTCATGGTGTATTGTCTCTGTGCTGGATGAAAACACAAACTCCTGGAGGACAAAACACTTCCTGATTAAATCCTCATGCTACCTAAAGCAAAACAAGTAAAGGCAGAAAGGGTGAGAGTGAATTCCGAGTCTTTATCGAGCCATTTTCATTCCTGTTAGTTCCAGCTTAACAAAAAGAAAATCCTGTATGAATCCTGTATCCTGTATTTCGTGTATGAAGGGAAAAGAAAGTAAAAAAAAACTTGAAAGCATGATGATGGGGTTCAACCTTGCTCAGCCCAGGAATGTAGTCTTTTGATTATTGTGGTGTTTTACACAGACAAGAAAACATTTGCTGTCTGACAGACAGACAGATAGCTCTCCAGATAACTCACTTTCTGAACGACACACAGCCGACTACCAGCTGGGACCCAAGCCCAAACTCACTCCCATGCACACACACCTGTTCTGATACCCCTGGAAGAATAGGCGTTTATACTGTGTGCCTTAAAAGGCAAACATTGCTTTTAATTTCACAAAGCAGTGCGAAGAAAGAGGATTTTCCTGTTTTCTCTTTCCCAAAAACTGAATGTTCTCCTCATAAGAATGGAAACAGCAACCAAAGTGATGTGGCAAACAATTGTGGTAAACATGTGATTGAGCGCTGTTGTAGCTTGTAATGCCCTGTATGAGGATATGATGTTAACCTGATCCACACACACCTCTTAAAATGTGCTTTCATACATTTTCAAAAAGCTGATCATGAATATGTGGCAACAAAATAAGTGGTGGCTTGGTTCTCATCTCATTCTTTTGGTTTGCTGTATATGCTGTGTGTGTATATATATATATATGGGTTGCTTTATATTTATCTGTGATGTCTCTTAATTGTCTTGTGGGTTAGGAGATTTGTGCTGGTGGACTTTGCCACTACTTTAGAGATACAAACATACAGATTAATTAGCCTTATTGTCTAGAAACTGACAGGGGCCCCCACGTTTGTAGAACTTGCACTTAATGTTCAGTGTATAAACTGTAGTTTCTATCCTGTTACCCATTTAGCTGAATGACTCCTGTCTCTGTGTTTGATGGTGGAGGTGGGCCACCTTGCCTGAAACAAAAACCACCTGCTCAAAGGCTTAAAAAAAACAAAACACTTGATGCATCACGATCTAGGAACCAATTTTCTAGGGTACACCTTAATTTTTTTTTTTATTAATTTTTAATCTGTTTATTGATCCCCAATGGGGACATTACAATTCACACTCTGTGTCCACAAAGTCTTAGTTATCACACACAGTCCTGAACTACACACACACACACTAAGGGAGAGATGTCAGAGTGAGTGGGCTGCCAGCCGAACGGGGGGGGGGGTACAGTGCCTTGCTCAAGAAGTGAAGTGGCATCTCTCCAGCCACCAATCCACACTCCATACTTTTTGGTCCATACGGGGATTTGAACCACTGATCCTCCAGTTCCCAAACCCAACTCCCTACGGACTGAGCTACTGCCACCCCGTTGAATTAATTAATGTAATATCTCAAATATATATTTAATAAAACACAAGATATCATTAGTCTATTCCACATATATTTCAGTTTCTAATTATTTGTACAATTATTATAATGAAATGAAATGTGCAAAAAGTGGCCAAAAGGATAGGCTGGCCACTCTGTTGTGGTATATACAGTATGTGTCTTAGTTAGCTGTTGCCTGTTTATATATCAAGCAGACAACAGGCAACATTATTATCCCGCTACAGTAATGTTTATGATACAAGACAAACTTCAAATATTCACTCCCCACTCTGTTTTGGTCTCCATCAACTCCTGAGGGAAATACCTGGATCTTTGTGATTGTTATCTGAAAGTGACATATTTGTTTTAGTGGTGTGCTGCACATTGCTTTACTTCACCTCTATACATCTGGCAGTTTGAACAGAACAAATTCACAAGCTTTAGAGCAACTTTCCCAAAGTATCCAAATTTTAATAATGTTTTCAACTACTAGCAGGTGTGTTCCCAGCACACTTCTTCTGAGTTCGGTAAGTGCACACTGGAGGATACTCTTGGCTGATTAGAGAGCATGTTTCCAAAATGTCTGAGGGTCTTCACATTAGGTATAAAAACTATGCATTTTCAATTCTGTCTCAGGAGGGCACCACTGTGAATATCTCGGAGCCATTAGTGAATAAAGTGCCTCTTTCCATTTCTTCTACACTGATAGATGCAAGTCTAAAGGGAGCAAAATATGCACCGGTCCAATTTGTATCTATCAGGTAGATCTGTCACATCAGAAAAAGGGCAGCTTTAATTAGATCTGTTTAACAAAGTGAGTCGCAGACACCGTTTGTGCTTTACTATTCACTGTACAACCCAGAGTGTGATTAAAGTAAACAAACTATTCATTTAATGGGCATTTTCGAGGAATGTAATTTGGCAGAATACTTCCTTTGGGAGCAGAAGCCAAATGCAGCGTTGGAGTCGCTGACAAGGCGCCTCGCTGCAAACCAGACGAAGCTTCCAAATGATGCTGACAGGTCAGTGTGGAATGAGGCAAAACCACAAGTCTCCTGCATTTAGCCCTGTCAAACATAGTTAATACTCCGTGTGGAGACAACAACCCCTGGTATTAACGGTGTCAGCCATCAGTGGAAACTGCTTGTAAAAAAACTGTGTAAAAAAACAACGAAGTTGATATTCTACCAACTTACGATATACTATATAATCAACTAATTATTCTTTATCAAAACTCATACCAGAGTGTATTCTAATGTACTGTATGCAGTTCAAAGTGTTTGAGTTGCCATGAAAAATAATATTAAAGTTAATCATGCAACATTCATAGTCAAAGCATTTAATAAAATTAGATAAATACAAATGAGGCATTGAGGCACCTCCCACAATTCGCAACATATTAAGAGACAGCGATTAGGAGGAAGAAACTCAAAGTATAGGCACGAATTTGTGGGAGTGGGGGGCGGTGCAGGGGGGAGATATAAAAGCTTCTTTTTACTAAACTTAATACCACACATCTTATTAACTCTAGCCTACCTCACATATGTGTACAGTGTACAGTATTTGTCACTAGCTTTCTTTAATTTCTTTAATAATAATAATTGGCTTATTTGGCTTCAAGAACAATTAATGTCCCGTTTTCTTTTAAAGCAATGGTCTTTTTTTACAGTTCAAAGGGAATTGAGACTGCAAAATGGACACTCATTTATGAAAGCCATTTACAACATAAATTTCATGCGCTGGACTCCATAGTGCTGCATTTACACAAAAACACATACAATACTGTTTCAGACATGACCAACGTTCTACCAGACACAGCAACCAGAAAACAATAGGACTGAACCTCTCTTACCTCCTATCAGCCCAGAGAAGGGACATGTTTCTATTTTAGAATTCAGGCAATATGTACCTTTAGTAGTGTAGAAAGCTATCAATGATGCTGGAGATGTTGTACACAAACCAAAGTGCACACCTCTAAGCCACAGTAGACCTGCAGCTTTTTTGATTAAGATCAAAGGGGTTGGCCACAAATACTGTGATCCAACAGTATTACATGTTATTTTGCGCACACACCAAAGTGCATGATAATCAGTGCTGCACTTTTGGATAGAGTAAGAAAACCACTGCACAATATCAAGCTAGAGAAGAGCAGGACGCACCAACCAGAACTCATACCATTTTCTATGAATAACATTATGTGACAATAACACAAACTATTTCTTTTAAATGGTAAACCAAACCTTGAAAATGGCTTTAGTTTCAATTTAAGCCTATTAGACATGTCAAATCCAATGATCTAAGAAAGACAAACTAGGATCTGCAGATATTTCAGCCCTGTTCTACAAATGTGGCTTAACTAAATCAAGCTAAAATAATCCAATATTAGTAGTATAGTATAAGTATATCAACACTGTTATTATAAATCTAAAAACCCATTTGTATCCGAAAATTAGTTCATGTATGGAGTGTACCCGCTATCTGTCAATGAGCCTGCACTTTTGCAGGTTTCGGTTAACATATATTCATAGATACAGAGACTTGAGTTTGCTATCTAAGATCAAGAATGCAGAAAGAGAGAGGGTAGATGTTATCTTTTCAAACATACATCTCTGGTAATTAATTCCAAGCATGAGCACAAAACTTAAAAATAAGCTGTCAGAATATTGCAGCTTGGTCGTGGATATAGGCTTCTGAGAGAGACTAAAGAAAGGACAGGTAGTACCTCAGACGTAAAGGAAGAGAAATAGCTGAACATTAACAAAAGCTTGTCATACTTGCACAGCTTCTTTCATTTGATGTGAAATGTTCGAGTGTCATTCTGGCTGTCTATACAGAGAGAACAAGACAAAAGAAGAAACAGATCCAGAGTGTGAAATTGTTTTATATCAAACAGCTTACCACCTGTGATTGTAGCATTGTTTGCAACGACCCCGCTGGAAAACATGCTTGTCCACAGGATGATATTGACTGACGCAGGGCCGGCTCCAGCCCATTGGCTGCCCTAGGCGATACTGAGATTCTAATGTCTGAGATGAAAATACAGTATGAACCTCTACACTGGGCTTTGTTCTCTTCCTCCTCTTTTCTCCGTTTTCGTCCCTGTGCACCAGTTTGGACCTTTCATTTTGAGAATTGATATTCTAACTAACTTGATCGAGTGAGCCCATTGCCTTAAAAACTGAGTTAGAAATAATCACAAAAATCACAAGATTTGAAGGCATAAACTCACATCCATCGACCTCCCTACACACAATGCTTTGTCTTTGTCCAACTACATCCTCCATCCAGCCATCCATCCATCCAGCCATCCATCCAGCCATCCATCCAGCCAGCCATCCATCCAGCCAGCCATCCATCCAGCCAGCCAGCCAGCCAGCCAGCCAGCCAGCCAGCCAGCTAGCCAGCCAGCGTTTTTTTGGCCACCTATTACTCAGAGAAACTCCAGGGCTCTGTCCCAAATACTAAAAAGAAAATTTCACCCTGAAACTTACAGTAGCAATCAGGTGAAAATTGGCATCCATTTCTTGATGCATAATATGTACTTATCTACTATATTTCTAATTGGTTTCGTTGATTAATGCCCGTGTTTCTTGTTTCCTTCGGTTTCTAATCATAGTTTAGTCCAAGGTCAATTTTCTTGCATGACAACCAAATGAATCTGCCAGCTCATGTTTAATTTGCTCTGGCCCCCTTCCCAAATCATACAGATTTTGAGCCAATCACAACGATGTATTTAATGTGGGAAGGTTTTAAGACAATGTCACGTTTGAACGTAGTCACTGGACCAGCTTCTCCACCACCAGCGCAACGCAGCAGGCACACGAAACAAAAGATTATGTTACTGTATGCCTATTTCTCGTCTTAAATGTTTTCAGAAATACATCGTAATGTACTGTTTAGCTGTAATTTGAGAAGGTTTGTGACCTGGCCGCCATTTGGTTTTCACTTGTAGATAGGTTATGCTGGTAAACCGTAAAAACAGAGGTCTGAACCGATGAGTGTCTGGGCTGTTGTTTTTATTTGGTGCTCGAAACATCCTCGGCTCACTTACAATCTAACATAAAAGGCTTGTAAACACATTAACATGTTCATCACATACATGCAATGCACATACTTATGCCCTGCCAAGCCCTGTCATAGATCCCCTGCACATTATTTTAAATGATTCCTGACAAGCAACCAGCAAGCAAAGAGGCTAAATAAGCTTGGTTATAAATAAATCCCACACATCTGCCTCAATCAGCCACTTCCTGTCTGCGAGAGACAAGCACTAATGGACAGAGTTAATGTAGCCAGTTATCCTTGATGAGTCTGTGTAGGAGTCAGTAATGCCCCGTCCTCTGCTCACTGTCTGCTTGGCTCTTCCTGTCAGACTCTTGAGCCTCCAGACAACCTGGAACACACTGTCCTGGCCTGCCATTGGCTGCCATGAACCGACAGTCTAACATTACAGCTAATAATAACAGAAAGGCCATCACCCTTCTAAACTCTGCTGACTGTTGTTGAAGGAGAGGTGTTGATCGATATGGTGATGAGACAAAAGCAGACATGGAAAAATAATAGCGGCAACTGACATTTTCAAGTCGACTGACCTAATAATTGCATGTGTCTGTCTGTGAGTGTTTCTGTGTACGGGTGATTTTAAACCCGAGGTTATAGTTGTGACTTTGATGTGCTCCATTTCCATCCTATTATCTGCAAGAATGGCAAAAGATGTAACAATCCAACATAAAGAGAAGTGTCATGCTAGACTGAGTAAGCCCCACCCACTCTGACGGCGATTTGATTTTGCCCTGCAGCTCGGTCTGGAAACCGGCACGTTTAATTCTCCTGCTTCAGTTCACAATTTGGCGGGAACGAATCACAAACTGGCTTATCTACCTGGCGCGCTATTGGTGGCTTTAACACGATGACGATAGAGAAGCGACCAAGCAGCTTCTTGTACACAGTCAATTTAACGGCCACCGAACACCACGGAAGCACAACAAACTCGTTGATGCCGCTGTCGCTGCTACGTCACCCGGATCATTGGTCTGATGATTGGTTGAAGGATTATCCAATTGCGTACAGAGTCATTTGAACTATGCCCGTTGGTCACGCCTCTTGTGCAGAGACAATACAGAGCAGACTCCCCAGACCAATGCTCAATCTCCAATCTTATTGAGCTTGTCTTGGTCTGGTATTAGCCAGATTATTGTCATGCACTGAATATGGGTGAATTTATTGATTAAATTCAGAAATCACCAAAGTGACCAAATGAAGTGCATCAAAAAGATAAATGCATTCAAGCGTTGAAATTCTTCCTAAGTAATAACAACCTTTTCCCAATTTTAATCAAACGCGTATAGTGTAAGAAGGCTATTCAAGTGGAAAATTCACTTTCATTCGGAATGTCGTCTCTTTGGAATAAGGGCAAAAACTGATTTATTATGTGCATTCAAATGTAGTCATTGTCACTTATTTCTGAGTCATGATGCTGTTCGCACAGTTGTTATCCAAAACCTGATAGAGGTAACTGATTGGTTGTATTTCTGCACTTTAATAAGCGATCATTTTTAAGACCTTCATAATTCTAATAAGATACATTTTTGCAACAGAAAGTCTACATACATATACCCATCATAAATCTTGATTGCAATTATTAACATCAAATGTTTCAACATTTTCAAAAAGCCCTGGTCATCCTAAAAAAAAAAATGGTACTGTACAATGTACTATTTATTTTATTTTTTTAGAGATTATTTTTTGGGCTTTTCAACCTTTAATTTTTGACAGAACAGCTAAGTGAGAAAAGGGAAGACTATTAAGCAGGAAATAGTCACAGGTCAGACTCAAACCCTGCACCACTGCGTCTATACATAATACATATACATACATCTATACATACATAAACCACTCAGTAAACGTGCGCCCACTCTAACCCAGCACAATAAATCCATATTTTAAGCCAATACAAGACTTTGTAGTCTAAGTTAGAATAAAATATTTCCAAAAACCCACACTTTTGTGAACATATACACATGATTGTGATTGTAATGATAGACCCGTGTGTTTGTAGAAAAACATCTTGTTTAGAGACAAAATTGCATTGCCGTTTGTTAAATTAGCCAGATGTATCGCTGACATCCCCTGGACACAATGAATAAGCACATTATCAGTGGTGGTTTTATGCCTGACCTCAAAATGGGAATTGTGCGATTATAATCTAATCATTCAGGATGGATATTAACACCAGGTGAAGTCACGGCACATAGTCCGTCTCAGAGGCTGCTGGACAAGGAAGCCTAAGCCGGAAGAATCAGTATAATCAAATGGTGGGAAAGTCTGTCAACCCTTAACCTCCCTGTCAACTGCTGCTATCTTAGCACCCTCTGCTTCTCTGAGCATCACACTCCCACAGTGCGATCCGCTGTCAACAGTCCCGCCAGTAACAACTTTGAAATATGTAGAATGACTCTCAATAGTAATCTCTCTCCCCTGACGCCTTCAAGAGCCAACAAATATCACCACCACCACCAGGAGCATGAGATAGTTTCCCTATAAGACAGCACTGACCAGAGCCCCTCTGCTCTGTCCTGCAACCATGGCGATTAGGCTGTTTTACTACTCGCCTGCACACACTAAACACACAACATTAAACACTGTGTTTGCAAACTACAGAGGCTTGGATTGCAATTTTAATAAAAAATAAGGCTCCATGAAAAATGCATTTTTAAATTAAAACACTCATCATTTTTGACAAGTCATGTTAAATAACTAGTGGTTTGCTTATTTTTCTGCTATTTTAATCTTCACAGCAACAAAGTAGTAATGGATTTGCCAATATAGAAACAAGACTAACCACACAGCTAAAAACACAGCTTGTTGTCAAAAGATGAAACACGAGAGACAATCATTTCTCTTCAAATAGACAAGTTACTGTTACTTTGCAAATGGCTTCAATAGGAAAAGAAATGAGTGCTGTCAGTAAATTATAGCCACCACAAGCATTGTTATTCCCCACATTAACAAATGCTGACTTAATCATGAGATGCTTTAACTTTGACAGTAATAAAAAAAGCCAATTCACATCAGCTTGCGGGTGTTTCTTCATTATTTCCTTATAATGAAGAGGACAATTGATTCCATTGCAGCAAAAAGACCTGCTGCAGTTTGGCTTATTCGACATGTGTTTTATATTGCTTTACTGGTTTCTTTGCTTTGTTTCGGGGGTTATTCTCTTCCTTTCTTTGTTCTGTCTTTCTTTCTTTCTTTCTTTCTTTCTTTCTTGGTGAGGACATCCAAATGGACTGGAAAGTGCCATCACTGAGTGCAGCTTTTCCCCAAACTGACAGACCATTCCCGAAGAAAAACTATTTTAAAGGTTGTCGGAGCCTCTAGTGAGAAAATGTCCAATTCACAGCTCCCACTGTAGTGAAGAAAAGTAAATGAAAATACAAGCAGAGCATCTTCTCAGTGACCCTAATGTGTGTGTGTGTGTGTGTGTGTGTGTGTGTGTGTGTGTGTGTGTGTGTGCGTGTGCGTGTGTGTGTGCGTCTGCGTGTGTGCATGTGTGCGTGTGTATGTGTGTGTGTGTGTGTGTTTCCACTCATCTCCTGGTGTCCAAGGACATTTTGGATCGGTGTTGTTGGTGCACTTAATGTTCTCCCAGACAGTGGCCCATGCAGCACTCAGCGGGGTGTCAGTACTTCACACATTTGTAAAGCAGCAAACTTGGTGTAAGGGTGGTGACAGTGAGGCAGATAGATGAGCTAATGCAATGTGCTCCTGCTACAGGAACAAGAGCTTTATCAGCCCCTCTCCACAGACACAATAAAGGCTGGTTTGCCACATCTGGTCACACGAAACACACTTTAATTAGAAGCAAAAGGTCAGCTTAGCACATTTTGGCCCGTCAGCAACGCCAAAGGTGACTGCTCGCCATGATATTACAAGCATGCCAAGTTGCCCCGAGGTGTCCACTCAGGCCAGTGATCCCTAAGGCTCAGTGGCTCTGAAAGGGTTTCCTCAGAGGTATGGTATAATTGAAATTCAACATGGATAAACTTGCAGAGCAATTGAACGGAATGGAAATGTGTGAACTATTTATAACACCTTCAGTTATTATGAGATTTAGATTAATAACACAAAACCTCATCAACAAATAAATTAGGATGTACAGTACTACATTACCAGTTGCAACATTTAAGACATTTTCCCTTTACTGCATCAATAATTATAATCTAATAATATAATATAGCCATTACTCTAAAATTATCATGAGTACTTTTAGTTTTGGTACTGTAAATATATTTTGATGCCAATACCTTTGTATATTTTTTGAATGCAGGACCTTTACTTGTAACAGAGACTTTTTAGACTGTGGTTTTGCTACTTTTACTTAAGTAAAATATCTTGTGATGTGTTGGCATGATTTTATGGCACCACCTTTTTTTTAAAACATTGTATTTGAACCCTACCTCCAAATTGGTCCGGGTGTAGTGTACATCAATTACAACGTTTTAACCATAGACTTTATATAAAGACGGACAGCTTGACAGCTCCCAAAAAGTGAAGCCAAAACTGCACTATATGTTCCATGTTAGAGGATAGGACATTGGCCCAAACTAAAATATCAAATTTCAGGTCAAATACATTTTCCACCAAAAATGCTTTCTAGGGCTGTACTTGACTCAGAAAGTTGTCCTTTGAGTCAGATTTGACTATGTATTACGAATATTTAACTATTTGTTCACTTTTTCCCCACATAGAGGATCAAGCAACGCTTTGTTGAAATGCCAGATTTTTGAGCGAGTTTTGGTGGGACGATCAAGGTGACAAAGATCTTCATGTAATATAGTAAACAGGTCAAGTTATCCCTCCAAACTAATGCATGCTAACATTAATAGCCGAATAAAAACCACCATAGTCAAGCCTTAATTAATAGAGCAAACAACTATGTTGTGTTAAGTTACTGTGAGCTGTAAATTCACCACTTCTATGCAGAAGGCAGAAGATAACATCATCTCAGAGCCTGATTGGGCAAGGACTCTCTATAAGTACTAGTCCACACAAGACCTTCTTCCTGTATATAGAGTAACATCACATCCAGCACATGGACTATTAGCATTGGCGCCCCCCAGGGGTGTGTGCTCTCCCCACTGCTCTTCTCCCTCTACACCAATGACTCAGGAGACTGAAGTCCGCTGACGACACAACGGTCATCTGCCTCATCCGGTAGGCGCTACAGAGCACTGCACCCCAAAACCAACAGACTCAGGAACAGCTGACTTCTGACTCACAGTGCCAGGTTCAATTCCTGTGCAATAACCCAGCAACACTGTCTCTAATCAGTTTGTTTACTGGTTCCACTTATTTATCCATCATTCTCATTCTCTATTTCAGAGCTGTTCATACTGTTCATATTGTTAATTATACTTATATAATAACATATTACTATTTATTCCAGCACCCTTTGCATTATGCTCCATAATTAAATAATAATAACTATCATAAATATGATTTACTCCTGCATACTTTGCACTATATTGTTTCTGTTTATAGTGTGTATATATTGTTTGTTTTTTGTTTGTTTTGTATGGGTAAACACATGGGTAAAATTTCTCGTAGGTGTCCTCATACCTGGCAAATAAAGCCAATTCTGACATGCTTTCTTGCTCCCACCCTAGACACATACGACCAATAAGAGGAGTGGAGATTCTTGCGTGATTTGTAATGACGCATTTTGGTAAAATTTTTCTAGGTGTAAAAACAAAACCAAGAGGAAATCACTTCTAGTTTTCAAAATCTGTGAACTGAATCAACTGATTCAGACCAAAGCAAACAAATTATGGGTGTGAAAAGGCCCTATTTATTAAACTTTTAGGGCAGTACCTAACTTCTGTTTGTAAATGTTCCGAGCACTTTATCTGTTCATATCCTCACAATGCATTTGTATTTGTTTCCCTAGTGTGTATTGACCTCTGGCAGACACTAGATTAGCCTACCCACACTCAAGAAATCCGTTAAAACTGATCTACCTTTTTCTCCCCACTATTCTGACAGTAAGACAATCAAGCCACCTCCCACACTCAGAGATAAAGAAATGCATGAAACTATACTGCATCCCAACCGACCCTGCCATGGCACTGTGCCATGCCATCCAATCGCAAGCCAGGAGCTGCAGGAAAGGATGTAGGGCACAAAATCAATTTCCTTTGTCGCCTCACCAGCACCGGCTGCTCCCCTTGACCAAATAAATGTAATCCTGCCATGACTCCTCAATTAAAATGAACTCTAAAAAAAAGCATTTTACTCTCTGTGACTTCTCTCTATCCTTTTCAAAAGGAGATTAGGCAGGGAAGTGACTTCTTGACAATAATAGAATTGTTATAAAAGAGAGAAGAGAAATGATTCAGGACATTTTGGTCTTCCTTCTGCTGCCAGTGGGGAGATTGTTGTCAGTGAAAGGCAGACTGTGAAAGTTGAAAAGATGTTTCAAATGAATTGTGTGAGGTTACAGAGTTAATCTCATTAAGCAATAACAGAAGGTTGTCAAATACATTTTTGTGAATTTTTTTGAATTCTTGTCTATTGACAGCCAGGTGGATTTAAAAAAAAAAAGTGGCTTTAGCAAAACAGCCACTGAAACCTGCATAAATATATTATATAGTACAATCAAATATAAAAATGTATATACTTATATGTCTATACGTATATACTTATGTGTATACAGTACTTATATACAGTATATTTACATACATACAAACATATACAGTATATACATACATACATACATACTGTACATATACATGTATACTGTACATTTACAGATATACTGTACATATATACACACACACACACATATATATATATATATATATATATATATATATATATATATATATATATATATATATATATGGATGGTTAGTTCATTAACACTAGCTCAGTTGGACTGTTGTGTAAAGTGTTGAGATCCTTAAAAGGTATTTACAGTATTTGGAAGCGGGCTGGCTGCTAGTTAGCTAACGCTAGCTTCCATGCTACATAAATAAGCCGGACAGAGTTTTCCCTCATCAGGCGATAGAAACCCTGCTGTTCCCGGCCGTCCTGTTTGCTCAGAGCTCCACAGACTAAGTCCACAGGTACAAATTAGTTTTGCACCAAATGTATCGCAAGAAGTGTTGCAAAAGTCGAGGGCGCAGACTCGCTGCTGTGTGATGCGAGACATTGCAGCGACAGATTCGAGAGGTTGTAATCATTGAGTTGTGGTTGTACTGGAAAAGCGACTGCAGATTTTTTTCTACAAGCTCTCAAATAATATTCTACAAATGCTCATATCACATCTACGAGTACAGATCTACGCTCTCACATTTTGCACTATATTTACCTTCATATCAATTGGCAAATGGCTTGAGCCAGCGGCTCTAGAGAAATGACAAATAATGCAGGACTTAGGGGAGGATCTAGAAACTGGAAATAAAGATGAGGAGGTGTGTCCGGTTAAGACTTGGGCATTGGGCTCGTACTGTCCTCCACCAACCATGTGGAGAAGGCAGATTATCTGCTGCTAGTCTCGTTTTTATGAATCCTGTTTGGTCGGAGTTCACTAATTTTGACATATGGGACTCCAAACGACGGGCTAGGAGCTTGGCAAATATTTTTATATTAGCATAAAGCAGGCTCTGTGGCCAATAGCTAGAACACTGTAGGATCCTTATTCTTTTTCAGGAGTAAGGAAAATAAAGCTGTTTTAACATCCCTTGAGAATTCACCCTTTTCAA
>NC_045747.1:15475802-15484924 GCF_008692095.1 Etheostoma spectabile | reverse complement strand
AATCATGTCAAGAAGGAAAGGGCCCAACTGTTCCCAAAGATTTGCATAAAATTCAGGGGGAATCCCATCCCAAGCCCTGTGATTTTCCTTTTTACATATTCTGAACTGCCAAACTTAATTCTTCAATAGAAATTAATATGTCCAAGCTAGCTGATTCTTTTGCGGATAACTGAGGCAAGTCAAGCTGATTCAACCATCTGTCACAGTGGGATTTATACAAAGTAACCTCGCATTAGAGCAGAAAAGTATGGTATTGCTCCTAATAAAACCTTTTATCTCATCCCACAATATTCTTGGGTCTTCTACAGAGCCAGCATTCATTTCTGCAAATATTTGGAATTCTGCAACAAACTGAGTGATAGAGGATTAATCTTTCAGTAAAGAAGTATTGAGACGGCATCTAACCGCACGTTGAGACAATTTGCCAAGTTTGGTGGCGTAAAGGACCCCTTTATGATCAGATAATGCCATTGGGAGTAACACAGCTTTATCAATTGAATGAAATAATTTAGGGGATGCAAAAAGAAGAAGATCATGCATTGTGAACAGAGATATGGGCTGGAGCTGGATAGCCATATGACGGAGTGTCTGTGCTGAGCGTAAAACATGCAAGTGTTTCTGCATGAATAGACGCAGTGGCAAAACATCAATTCTATGTGCACTGCAATCAGAGGTGGAAAAAGTACTAAAATATTGTACTCACGTAAAAAAGAAAAAACACTTTGATGAAATATTACTGAGTGAAGTGAAATTATTTATCTGAAAAATTACTCAGATAGATAATTTAAGTAAAAGTAATAAGTAGTTCATTTAAAATGTATTTTAATTGTAAGTTACTTACATAACAAAACTGTAAAAATGGGGCGGGGGGGGGGGAGATCTGTCCCATGTAGTGAAAATAGGACAAGGGGTCATATATCCAAAACCATGTTGTTTTTAAATAAAGAAATCTATATAAATGCATCAACATCTATACAAGTGTATACACATGTAATAACAACGTAACACATGCCACACATGACATTTCATCTTACATTCCTCTCCAAAAAAACTGAGCTCTCCCTTCACCATTCACACTGATGATACATTTGATGTGACTGTAAATTCAAAGGCTTGTTTACATTCAAACCAGTGACAATTTCAGTGGGGCACAGCCTGTTTGTTCAACCGAGACTAATGTTCACATCCCAGACAAGCTTCTACAAAGCCAAGTTATCCATATGAGCTAATTAGATGTATGTGAATTAATTTAGCCAGACTTTCACATAAAGGAAATAGAATGAATTTATACTCAATACGTCTATTCTTGTTCAACATTTTCACTTTCCTACTGAATTAATGCAAACATATTTACATGTATTAGTTTGCGCAAACTCCTAAAAAAACCTAGAAACTCCATGACGATAACTGGCTCTTTAACTAGAAAAAGCTCTCAGACTAAGAGGCAGTTAACTGAGGAGTGATGGTTAAAGGCTGTAATTACGGAAACAGTGTTGTGTGTTGTAGCGTCCTGACTGGTGGAAAATGCTTGCAGAAAGAAACGGCTGTTGTCAGGTAAAAATGTCACTGTCAAAGTGGCTGGAGCTAAAAAAAGTTGACGTGGAAAAGCCCAGCTTTAATGATGAATGGACTGATAAGCAGGCTATGCATTCATCATGTATGCCTCATTTGCAATGAAATGATGCTGTTGCAAAATAAAACCACCAGCATCATCATCAAGAATGAAGAACGGAAAAATAACCATTCCGTTATTCACGTGCATATTAAGTAGCCACATACATCTGTTTTGGTCCTATAATACATCCATAGATTTAGCGCTGCAGCGGACAGGATGGTTTGTTTAGCAGCAGCTAAGTTTCTAAGAATTTGTCAAAATTTCAAGATTCCTGGCAAACTAAGATAAACAGTCAGACTGCAAACCGACAGCTTTTGTTTTAGCTTATTGGTAAAAAATATTTTTAGCTATTTTCAGACTAGAGCTGTGTTTGTGTAAAACAGCAGATTGAGAGCAGATTGAAATATCCCACTCTACAAGTTTATGCTTGTCAGTGTATTGATAAGTATTGACCTTTTACTCACTAAGGTTTTATTGTAGCCTACTTAGTTACAGTAATGAGAGTAGTGCGAGTTCATCTTCGCCAACGGCCATTGGTAATCCACTTTCCATCGTTTCCTTCTAGTTGCTCCGGGAGTGTTTTTTTTTTTTTTTTTACACAGATGGGATTTGTAATGTACCGAAATACAATACTTCCCTCAAAATGTAATCAAGTACATTTTAAATTACCGATTTTAAAAACTACTCAACAAAACTACTCAATACAGTTACGTGAGTAAGTGTATTTCATTACTTTCCACCTCTGACTGCAATGCACATGCCTGAACTTAGTTCAAGTTGATACTGTCAAGTCCGTACCTGAGGCGGCATAAGAGTGTAGTTGGACTTTTTAAGTATCCTCCTGTTCAGCTATTGTTTTTTACTTTACTGCTGTATTACAATAGTCTGCAGGAATCTAACTTTTGATTAATTTGCAATTAAAATACTTTTTAGTCTCCGTTTCGACGTGACTTTTCTACAAAATCCAATGTTTGCCTAATTATGTTTGGCAGTGTGATAAATGTGAGACTGTGTGGTTTATTCCCATCCTGAAGACTTGCATCTTGAAGTAAAAAAGTATTTAATACATTTAGCCACAGTGATGTCTTCTGCCGCCTAAGCAGCCTTCTCCTGAGAGCGCTCCATGATGGCAATGTAGGTGGTTTGACCCCTCCACCCCTTAGTGTGTGGGAGGCATGTTAACAGTCAAGCTACAAACCCTAATTAACTCAATTACAGTACAAACTGTGCCATGGCATTATGTTATAGGCTTTAATAGCGGAAAAAAATATCCAGCCCTCCAAATGAATGGGTCCAGGGTGAAATAATATCAGGCTTGATGTATTGATGGCATGTTTCCTTTTCTTAAAAAAAACAATATCAGAACTGAAAGGGTGAAAAAAAAAAAAAGGCAACGGAAGTCCAGCTCTAGACTAGAGTAATCTGTTGTGACATCTGCTGTTGGCGAGCCTAGATGACAAGGATGGTTTTTGAAAGAACATCTTTAATCCAATCCTTGATCTATGATTGGGGAGATCCAGAAACACTTCTCCAACCACAAATGCAACATAATGAGAGTTGTTTAACCCTCATGTTTTCCTTGGGTCAAATTGACAACATTGGAAAAAGTGACAAAAATGTGGGAAGAAAACATAATTATCTTGAAAAAAGCAACCAAAATGTCTTTTTTTAATGGTTGATGGGAAGACAACACAAGGGTTAAACAGCTTTTTAAAAGTCAAACTTGGGTGATCTGAGGCCTGAGCTGTACCAAGTCAAAGGGATTTTGGAGACGAAAAGGGAAGGAGGAATGCAAAGCCTGACCAGCATGTTGTTTAAAGAGGTGGACTTATCCAGTTTTGCAAAACTGCTATTTTTCACTTGAAATTGATCTAGAATCACCTACGAACAACAGTAATTGATAAGTGACTGAGTGAACTGGAAGTGCTAAGCGCAGAGTCACCGAGAGCCAAGTCCCTAGATTTGGGCAAGCGTATTCAACGATTTAGTAGCAAGCACAAAAAAATGCAGAACACAGCTGTTCTGAGGCAGAGCGTAGCCTACATGTGTGAGTCACACACACACACACACACACACACACACGCACAGCAATGTTTGTATTTAAAATAAAACAAGTTAAAAGAAAATTATATTAGAACAAGATTGTGTTCTATCCATGCAAAACAAAACTTTTTTTTAAAGTGATGGTCCGGAGTAATTTCACCCTAGGGTCCTTTGAGCCAGACACCGTCCCCAGAAACCTTTTTCCCTTGGTCTAACATTGGTCCAGTTTGCGCTATCAGCCAAATGCCTTAGCGCAGGCGCTAAGGAGTTTATTTAAATAATACTTGCCTGATGGCTTCTGCTCTCTGCTGCTACCACTACCGGCCGTAAGACGACTGCTTAGGGAATGTATACGAACTACACCATAAAGAGATACAACAAAAATATTTAATAATTTAATATATTTTTTCAAAATGAAGTGTTGTAGTACAACTAGCAGGATACAAATTATAATGGAGGTAAGTTTGGAGACACTACCATATTTAATCATTTGATTAATAACTATTTTTGTTTTATCTCTTTATGGTGTTGTAGTTTGTATACGGTCCCTAAGCTGTTGTCTTACTGCCAGTAGTGGTAGCAGCAGAAAGCAATTACACGCTAAAAAATGAGTATGTGTCAACACGCCAATAATGGCATACGAATTGGAATGTCATACATAGGCCCTTTCATGAGATCAGTCTGCCAAGGGAAAAAAGCTACCGGACCCTAGGGTGAAATTACTCAGAACCATCCCCTTAAGGCTCTTGTGCACATGAAAAGTGGCACTGCAAAAGATCTAGGTCAATTTTTCAATGCTGTATTTATTTCTGATAACATTTTCTGATTTCCCATGGGCCCCTGACTGGTTTCTCAGCATGTCAAGCTCTTTGTGCTGCTGTCGGGAATGATTTGGTATATTTTTGCTGGTATACAGATGTGTGGACCTCCGAGTCACACTGAGAATGATTAATCCCCTTCTTGACCTTACACACTCCCCACTGTTTGAACAGCCCCACAAATCAGCCTGTGGTAAATGTTGGCATTAGCATTTTGGCATTTCCACTGTTTGTACTTTTTTGCATGTGTGATTCGTGCTGAGCATCAGTTTGAGTCAGTGCTCTATATTACTATAGCCCGGTGAGACATTTTTCACAGTCGTATTCGTAAAAAACAAACCAAACTTGTAATGTCATGAATTCAGAAGGACTGTGTCTTGAACAGGAGGGTAGAATTCTTAAACGTCAAGAAACTCCTCAGTAGATATTCTCAACACGCTGCCTGCCTTTTCCAGGGGATCAAAAGCTCACTTTTCACTGATCTCATTAAAGACAGTGGCATTTCATTAGCCAGGATCTATCATAAAGCACCATTATCTCTCCATCTGATGGAGTCTGCTCTTCACAGCCTCCCAGGCCTGCTATAAATGATAGCTAATCTAATCCTGGAACTCAGTGAGTCTCAAGTGAGGAGAGAAGAAAAAGGAGGGAAAGAAGAGTAAAAGCAAAAAATACTTTTACATTAAAAAGCATAAGAAAGTAGAGTTTGACTTAGTCCTTACTTCCGGCTATTATTTGTATTTACCGCTGTATTGCTGTATCATGAGAGCCTACAGAAATGAAACTTTCAATACATTTTCAAGCTTCAAATATTCAATTTTTCTTAGCTTCTGTTTCGATTTGGCCTTAAAGGTGCAATATGTAATACTGACAGCTTGTGTTTTAAATAGTTACTGCAGTATAAATTCAAAATACTGGCAAGAGTCATCTCCCCCGCCCCTCCTCCCCAGACTCAGTTTACGGAGGTTGCCAGGCTGAGACCCCAGCAGCAACAACAATGTTGCTAGACGCTTGTCTCCCATAGCCAGGCATTACTCTACAGCACAGCGGAGCAGCTAACGTTAGCTGCTGGCTATATTGACAGTCATAAAAGCGCGTGCTCACGCGGAGCTCTGTACCCAACTGACAGACACTTTTTTTGGTATAGAATTACAGTAGGACCCGCTAAATACACAACAACATCGCCGCCCTCTCCACACGCCTGACAGATAAACTTTCTTGTTTTAGAATTACTTTAGGAACTGCTAAAAATACCACTACCTTGCCGTCCTTTTCCACCCGACTAAAATGCACACTTTATTGGCCTTAGAATAACGGCAACAATCGCTAAACACACTGCAAACTCGCGGCCCTCTCTACCTGATTTACGGCCCCCTCTCTTGGCTTCACCGTTGTCGGCTACGGCCGCTGAACAGGATGCACGTTGCTAACAGCCATGGTCCGCTTGCCTCGTCCTCTGGTAACGTTAGCAGTTAGCAGGGTTAGCAGGGTTAGCAGGGTTAGCATGGAGGCGTTGATAACAACACACACGCCAAAACACAAACAGAAATTTTGTCACTGAACGTAATTTTCAAAAAGAGAAAATACTGGCATTAGCATTGTTGTCAGAAAAGATAATATTTCAACTTAGCATGTTACCTTAATATCTGACGACACATTGGGGTAATTTTTGTATTTATTACTGTAAATACTGTATATTGCATATTGGACCTTTCAGGTCAATTTTACATAGTCAATTCAATTATTGCCTTACTTATGTTACCCAGTGTGATAAATGTGAGACTGTTTGGTTTATTCCCACCCTCAAAGACTCTTTAATCCTACATAAAAAAAGTATTTAACACACCCGTCAGTGAGTAGGAGGCAGGTTCCCGTTGAAGCTACCAGCCGTAATGAACTCAATTACAGTACCACAAACTGTGCCATGGCATTGTGTTATAAGCTTTAATTAACAGCGGAAAAGTGATTGGGCCCTCCTTATGTATGGGTCCTTGAAATTGTAGGAGGCTTGATGTATTGATATCACAGCTGTGTGTTTTCAGCACGCTGCCATCATTGCATTCTTTTTGCTTGTTCAAGAACCTTAAAACAGACATGCATGAATTCATCTACTTTTCAGTGAAGACTTATTTTTGGGGTGATTTGTGTGAAATCCTGCCAAAGACGGCGTCACTGGCTTGTGGTATACGCTGTAACAGACGGGCTGAAGTGGCTCTCAGCTGCTGGCTGTCAGCCGAGTGACAGCCAATCTATGAAAGCTTTTCAAGTGTAAAGTACCGGAGCGCTGATATGTTCAATTACGTTTAAATGTTTCTGTTGATATGGACACTGCCTAGGGTTACCAATTCAATATCGACTAAATTGGAGGAGAAAAAAAGCCTTGACGATTACGGTCAATAACTGATTAATTACAAGGTCCTTATGAAGAACTAAATTAACAGAAAACCCAGAGTATGATAAACCCAAAGAGCAAAAAAAAGCAGAGTTAGAGTGATCTGTTCGCTGTTTGCTATGAGTTAAAGCTGGATATCAGTGTTGTCTATTTCTGCATCATAAAAATAAAAATTACAGCATTACAGTTTATTTATGGGAGGATGGTGTAAGCAGAAAGGTCAAAAGATTACATATGACTTGTAGTGTTTGAAGAGGAAATTTGTGTAAAACAAGCTAAAGATATGTAAAAAGCATGGTCCTTATTTCTTCTAAAGATTAACACACGAAGTAGCCCTAATATATTTGCTAATGGTTGACATGTATGTGCAGTAGGGATGTAACGGTGTGAAAATGTAACCTCACGGTTATAGTGACCAAAATGAACACAGTATTCGGCAATATTGCGGTATTTTTAAGTGTGTTTAATAAGTTCAGAAAGCACCGATAGGCCTACCCGAGCTGAAATAGTTTCAAAAAGTGGAACAGTGTTTATTATATTACAAAAATATAGGCAATATGCTTGTAAAAAAATCTTTAAAACTGGCTACTGAAACACTGGCCCGCTGTAAGGTGTTATAACTTACGCTCTGGGCATCACTTCAACAAGTCAGAAAACGGGAAAGGAATGATAAAGAAAAAGTTAACAGCTGCTGTTCTGTCCCCTTCTCCTGTCTGAGCGCGAGTGATTGGCAGGAGATCACAGCTTTGACTCTCATCAATAATTGGTCAATCATCTCAGGAGAGAGCAAATGTTACCATGGCCCTTTTTTACAAGGCTGATGAATGTCCTGAGCGCTGTCCTCTCCTTCTGACATGATTCCAACTTCAAGAAACGCACTGTAGGCTACGCAGCTGCAACTTCAGGAGACTCGGATGAAGCTGGGAACACGCAGTTTCCACACTGAGGTAATCCACCGTGATAATAATGATATTTTAAATGAAAATGGTAATTGTTATCAACATTTTTACCGGGGTTTATTGTTACACCGGTAATCGTTACATCCCTAATGTGCATGTATAAACGTCATCAGTTTGTCAGACATATTTTAGTTAAAATGACGGGGTTATCCGTTTGTAATGGGTCTATATGTCAGTAATGTTTTGAAATGAGCACTTTGCCGGCAACTTTGGGGGCAGCGGTGCTAAAGTTTCCTTGCTAACATCACATAAACTGTCTCTCTCTCTCTTTTGTCCGAAATGGCAGAGTTTTTTTGCGATTGACCCCTCTGGAAACAGCACACCTACTGGCGTTCTTGCGGTGAAATGCACCGAGATGCAAAGAAATGCGTTCAACCCCAAAGCAGAACTCTGAAAGGGTCGCAAAGTCGTGACGGCGTAGCTAGGGCGTGGAGTTGACGCAGAAGCGTCAAACAGCCTTAAGGCCGATGAGAATGTCGGTAATTTTAAAGGTATTTGGTCATACACCGAAGTATTTTGACTGAGTATGGCGCTAGATAAAAAAGTCTATGTAATAATATTGTGGGTAAATAATAAAGAATCATTTTGTACATTTTTTAAAGAAGAAACTAATGGGAGTTTAATCACCAACATATTACCATTTAAAAGCAACTGTCAAACATTAATAAAACATAGGTATGAGTGGGTGTTTGCATGTTTAAATGAGAGGAAAAGGTGGAGAGGAAAAAGGTCTTTGTGCATCTCTTTGGTTAATAGAATACACAATGAGCCCTTAATAGGATTTTCCGAGCAGTGCGCGGATACCCATTATTTCCATAATCCCTGGGCCCAATAAGACTAAGTACAGTTAACCATCAACATGGCAGTTGTTTCACGATCTCTTTCCACCCACTCACCACCACCGGCAGCAGCATTAGGAGACCTGGATATTAATCCCTCACCAAAATTAGCTTTATCTAGAATATCAGGAAGGGAACACAATATGATTAACAAAGCAGAGTCAGCTGGCATGAATATGCCTTGTTGAATCCCCTTTTCACTGCTTTTTGTAATCTCTGTGTCTATGAAGATAACTTTTCATACTTTTTCTAGGTGACAGAATACATGATACTTCACTGTTATTTATGTGTGCATAACACTTGATGACTGAAATGCGAGGCCTTTAGTAAAATGGTTTCCATTCCAGTCTGTGATCAGTTAATAGTTAGTGGTTTACACTTTGTTCATAGAAAGCTGGATTCAGCAGTTGAGCCCGACCGATAAAGGATTTTTAAGGCCGATACCGATACGAATAT
>NC_045747.1:15475633-15475792 GCF_008692095.1 Etheostoma spectabile | reverse complement strand
AAAAATCCGATATGCCGATATATCGGCCGATATATATATATATATATTTTTTCAAATCCAGGAGCGCATAACAAAACATACACATATTTCCCTAACATGAATTATTTGTAGTTATTTATGAGTTCTCACTAAAATAATATGATAATAATTTGTTTTATT
>NC_045747.1:15475038-15475621 GCF_008692095.1 Etheostoma spectabile | reverse complement strand
CAGAGGAACATCAAAATATATTAAAGGTCTGATAAATAAAATGTATAAAAATACAAACATAACATATGAAACTTAAACTCCTTTGAACAGAAACACACACAAAAAAGAAATCAATGTTGTCAACGAGGACGCTGTATAGTGCCCTCTGGTGGACAAACTATTGAACGACATTATTGATCTATTGAAGACAGCGCTGTTGAGAATGAAACGCAAGGCGAGAAAAAGGCATTCAGGTAGTCTGTTGTTACAGAGTAGGCTACAGAAATGATAGGCTCCTGTTATCTAAAAGTCTGAATGATTTAATGTGGATGAGGTTGTTATAGTTTGATGACCACATGTAGGCTATTCCTTTTAAGCCAGAGTAGGGTTGGGCGATAATACGGTATACCGCGAGGTCTTAAAAATAGCAACAGTCTCAGTTTCAATACCGTCATTAAAAAAATGCAATGCACTGATATAGGAGACAAGGATTAAATATTAAATATAATTTATTTGGATATGTGGTTGTCATCACGTGATCTGGTCTCAAAGAACAACACTGCAGTTTTCTGCAGTTTTGCAGCATTTGGGGTTCCGACCTAAT
>NC_045747.1:15449349-15475028 GCF_008692095.1 Etheostoma spectabile | reverse complement strand
AGGTGTTTCAGTATTAGTGTTTGGTTTTCAGTTTCTGAACGGTATAGGCACAAGCCAACAGTTTGGTGACGTTGTCTGAGCCTTACGTTATCATTTTTAATTAGTCATGGTAGAATAGGGAGGAGGTTTGATGTTATCACAATTTGGATACAGCCCAACTCTAACGTTATGGTCAAAGAGAGAGAGAGAGCGAGAGTGAGAGAGCGAGAAGCAGCGGGCGGAGGAGGTTGAAGCAAAGCAAGCAAATATGAACCATTGTTTTTAATGAAAATCTTTTAGATACCATGAAACCATGGATGTTTTATAGCCTATTGACAGCATGAAACACTGTGCGCAGCTGCTGCCTCTCTCCCTCCTCCCTTCATCTGCGACCTCATCCACATTGTCAAAATCATTTCAATATTGAGCCATTACATTGAAAATCTTTTAAATAACAGGAGCCTTTCATTACTGTAGCCTACTATGTAACAACAGACTACCTGAACGCCTTTTCCTCATCTTGCATTACACTCTCCACACCGCTGTCTCCGGACAAAAAGTCACGTCCGGAGATCAATAATGTTGTCAGGCCCTTTTAGTAACAATCTGAGCCTGTCAGTACCAAAAAAACAATAAGGCTCCACAATTGCCCCATTAGGTTACTTTGTAGCTCGATTCACAGGTTGAAATAAACGGTAGTTACTCTTTCATTTCTGTTTTGGAGTTTTGGACTCTCTGTTTGTCTCTTCATGTGGGGATAGGTTGTGTTTTATTATATTCTCTCCTCTTGCTCCACTTTGTGATTTATGTTGATGGAAGATCTGTGTGTTCCAGAAACAACAACATAACTTGGCTATAGTTTTAACCAGTTTACCAGTTGAAGAATAAGTCTGGTGACATTTTATTTGATTTATTGTCAACAAATCCTAGGGAAAGATGAAAAACAATAATTAATTAATTTAATTAATTAAATAATTTGATCCCACTGACAAATATTGTCAATCCAACATAAAATTCACCAGAGCACCAAATGTAATCCGCCACTGAAAATAGTCCCCAATAAATGCAGTATTTTCACCTGTTTGAGTAACAAATTTGCAAAAAACTACAGTTCCCTGCTTTTTTAGTAAATTAAAGTATTGTATAGAGACATATTTGTTACCTGTTTTAATAGACTTTTTAGGGACAGTGATCTTGGGGCTGAGTGTGAGACTAATATTTTGCTCACCAACTTAAACGTAGATCTGGGAATGCAGCCAACACCGCAGCTAATGCTTCTAAATAATTTGGTTTACAAAATATGGATGAAGTGTGAATTTGTTATCAATCAAATTGTGGTGCTTGGGCTACTGGACATGGTTGTAATGTTGTGTCTAATAATAATAATAAATACAGAACACAGTGCTCATACAGACCCAGTACTCATTTAAAAACAGTCCTTGTGCAAAGTACTTAAATACAGCCACACAGAAAATGAGAGACTGGCATTCGCTAGACTGGTGTGTTGACACAAGGCGGGTGTAGTTTAGTAGAAAGAAAAAAGTTCCTACATGTAACTGCTCCCAACCAGGTCTGTAGATTATCTTGAGTAAACGGGTCATGATTTCTGGAAAAAGACATGTTGTTGACTTCTTCAAATGTATTTATTTGCCGCTTTGAGCAACACAAGCCAAGTGCCGTCTAGTTCCATTATACTGGAGAGAAGGCAGACATCTCTATATCTCCGTCAATATCTCCAACAGTGGGTAGCTCGCACCAAAACAATTTAGATTGATGTAGGAGCATACTGATTTTTGATTTTTGGGGTAAACAGACCATTTAACAAAATAAATAATGTTCAAAACTATTTAAATAAGAATCAAGTCCGTTCTCAGTAGTCGTCACTGTAATCCCCTGTAATGATGCAACACCCACACATGAATGCAGAGGAAATAATACTACAAGGATTGCATCACACTTAAGATAGTTCAGAGTCTGCTGTACAAAAAGACATCAAAAGCAGTCTGGTAGTTTTCAAAGGGGGGGATCTAACTGCCCCTGTCAGGGTCTCAATCTACAATGTGCTTCAAAGGCACACAGTGCAGCCTCAGAGAGTGAAACACAAAGCCTGAATTCCAGCATTTGTCTGAGCCAGGTTCCAGTCTTTTTTGTACTGTGATAGATTCAGCGAGCGCTTGTTGCAACACTCTAGTTATCCCTGATTGGCAATTAGGGACTCCTGACACTTCTTTGCTTAGAGCAAGAGCAGGCAGAAGATGGCAGACGTGATTTAGTGATTGGGTCTCATCCTTCAACCCTCAGTTACAAATACAGGCAGGGTTGTTGTGTTTCTAACCTCATCACTGCCGTATTAGCATCCCTAGCTGAGGAGAGCCGAGGCACAGGTAAAGCTAATGATGGAAAAGACTCCCCACCAGGACTGTGATTAGTTGAGGGCCTGGGCGGCGTTGTTACTTATCAGGGACATGATAAATAAAACATAAGCTGTCAACTGATGGTAATGAAAGACGGGAATCTGCTTTCACAAAAACACACAAAAAATAGAGGGAAAAAGGGGGGAAATAGAGATGCCGAAATTCAAATAAATTGGGACAATAGATGCATGTATGCTCAGTAAATGTGCATATAAAGTGCCCATATTACAAAAAAAATATAAAAGCTGGGGGATAGATTCCCCCAGCTGGGATGTGGGATGTGGGGTGTTATTATTAACCTTTTCAGATATAGGAATACGTCAACCAAAGACCATTTCAATTTTAATTTGAGGGCAGTTTCTAGGTTTGCGTAAAACATGAGACAATTGACCCAGAGCTTAATATCTCTGGTTGTAGTATTAAGGGCTAGTGGTTGGGAGTCTGGGTACTCTTAAGTGCCCAAATTGGAGAGCAAAGGAGGCAAATACCATAAAAGGAAAGCAGAATTACTGGATAACTTTAACTCTTCAGGCTCTAAATTATTATTATTATTATTATTTTTATTATCATTATTATTTAAATAAAACAGGTTTATTGACGATCACAAGAAGATCATTTTCTTCTTGTAAGAAGACGTATTGGGCTTTTTTATGCATTTTAATAAACAGTGCAGATAGACAGAGCCAAACGGAGAGAGAGGGGACGAAACGCAGTCAGGAGCCACAGGTTGGATTCCAAGTACTCAGCATCCATGGGGCGCTGCTCTTCCTGGTGAACTGGAGGTCACTCCAAGTAGAACATTTTAATCAAGCTCATAAGCCCAAAAGGGTTGAGGGATAAATGTATCCGGCCACATTACTGAAATACATTATGGCAATATAGGATTTTAAAATGTTTCATGAAATATTTAATGAACTCGATAATCCAAAAACAGATGATCCATTCTATGTAAATTGATGCCTCTGAAAGATGTTGGAAGCTACCGTCACCGCTCTGTGACATATTTGCAAGACTTACTCTTGCTATCTGTCCCCAACATCTGTCTTGAAATGGGAAAAAGGGCTTTTATGTATGCTGCCCCTGCAGCTTGGAATTTGCTGCAGATGGATTTTGGTCTAAGGGAGCTGGTATCTTTAAGTGTTTTAAAAAATAGATTGAAGAAGTTGGAGGAAGGTACATCAGGCTGTAGATGTTTTGACTGACCTTTTTGCCCTATGGGATCGAGGACATGCTGAGGCTTATTTTTGGTAAACTAATACTGTGATCTGAAAAATTGTTGTCTGTAATTAAAAATGTATGTCTGACACTAATGTGCTGCTGCCTGTCAAGGACATGTTTAATCTCAATGAGGCTTTTAAGTTACTAGTTAAATACATTTTAAAATCTTTGCATGTAAATGTTGTTTTATATCAAGATATCAATGTGTGTCCTATTATGATGCATTTGCTGCATCTGTAAAACAAATAGTAAGAATGTTAATGGCTAAATTAACCAGACAGAAATGTCAATTTTTGGCTAATCCATTAAACACAAATTAAATTCACACAAAATCTTGTAAATAATTAAATATTGCCATAAGTCAGTGATTCTTATTGTTTTGCTCACAATGGTCTAATACACCCAGAGATAATAAAGGGATGAAAGTATTATCCCACTGTGTATATATTGTTATATCACCTACAAATACATTATGATATACCCTGCTTTTGCAATATAAACTGACAGAAACCATGATAAAAGATCTGTGTCTATTACCTCGAGCAGTAACAAAAATTCCCTACAAAGTTGGCAAGGCAGCACACTCCCCCGTGCCTATTTAGTGCCATGTTAGAAAACAGTAGCAGTGATTCATGCAGAATCATCTACTGTGTGCAGTGTCATTTATCACGGGACGTGTCGGTGAGCAGAACAGCAGAGCTGATAAACGGAGGTGAAGAGGAACCGGCACAATGAAGATTAGAGATCTGAAGAGAGAAGTAAGCCCCTTGGCGTTCTTGACCCTTAGGAAATATATCGGTCAGTACGGCACATCAAGGCCAACTCACGTTCTCTGTATTCATGGGAAATGTGAGCTATGTGCTGCTGTATACTACTTAATAAATTGCACAGTTGTGCTCTTTCAGTCTTTGCCATTCCAATCGTTTGACCTCATTTGGGCTGCATGTCCATGCACAGTCACAGACGAACAGCAAAATCATTCTGTTCTGCTACAGCACCATATGGAGCTTGGTAATATACCGTAGAGGAGTGGAGGACATCCCTGAGGAAAAAGCAGTACAACGGTCTGCACAATGCAGTGCAATGTTTTTAAACCACTTTACCAAGTCTCACTAGTGTTATCAAGCAGAGCTCCCATAGACTTTCCTTTTATCTATCAATTGCACTCAATGCAATTCCTACAGCAGTTCATTCCTCAACTATCACAGTATGCATCCACTGGCCTTTACAGCACATACCTTCATGCATCACTGCACACAGTGCAGTACAAGCACATAACCAATATAATACACAGTCAGTTCAGATGCAAAGCACATATGTTTATGCAGGAAGGTGAGGAATGCTTTCCACCAATCACCAGCACTTTTTTCCGTTCCCATCCATTCGCAGTCTGGATGTATATTAAGCATAACACATACAATCATATACAGTAAGGCCTGAATACAAGCTCCTCTAGGCTCTGAAAACTGGAGGCGAGAAATGAAAAGGGACCTGCAGCAGAAAGAGTAATGAAGGCAGTACTGGACTCATACAAACAGAAACATTAAAAACAGCGACAGCGGATCTCTGACAGACAACAAACCAGTGCTGAGCCTTAAAAGTGAAAAGCTGTTGATGTAAAAATTTGAAAGACAAATGTCTGTGCAAAGATTTTACTTTTTATTTTTTGCTGTTTTGTCCCAGAGTTGTGTCACCAGTGCAAACAATAACTTTTACTTTTCTTTTTAGCTGTGAGTAGCTCCTTCATTTCTTATTTGCGCTATATTGCAACAATAGTGTCTTTCAAAATCCTCCTAATGTATTAATCGTCAGAGTTGAAACTGGTTTAGATACTAATGCACAAAAATCAAGTCAGACAGGTAACACCTGCAACCAATTAAAGACCTAGGCTAATACTCCGACTATACATACACAACACATGAACACTTATATGAAGAGGACATTAGTGTAGCTACAGCCCACCTAGCCACTAAGTTTAAAAATAACACTATTATTAAAAGTGATGCACCTAAGAACACAACAAATCATTTTTTTTTCAAACCATCAATAGGTTTTTGGCCACTTGGGCACAGTGGAAAACTTGAATTATCATCCCCTTTTACATTGATATGGTGAACTTCTCAAACAGTTGCTAAACAATCAGCTGGAATTCATTGTAAAGCTCCGTTAAGCCGATGGGAGCTGCAGATCTAGGTGATAATTCTCTGTAGGTTCATAACGACAAGCACCCCCTTTCACATCTTTCAATAGAAACGTCTTTTGATACGTTGTTATGTAAAATTTTATTATAGCTGCTTTAAGCAAAACTTTAAAATGGCTATAAATACACAGAATTCATAGAATACACAATGAAAAGTACCAACAATGAACTGAAAAAGGTACAAAGGGGCTGTAAATGATCAGACAGGTTGTATACAAACCCTTGTGCAAAAAATACACACACACACACACACACACAAAACTGAATCCCACTAAATTATCAGCCTGTCAAAAACAGAAGGTGGAGAGAGACAGAGAGAATCTAGTAATACGAGGCTGCAGCAATACATTCACATGCAGAGATATGAAAACAAGATGAAAAGGGATGTCGAGATTGAAATGGAAATAGGTAGGAGTGTGTGAGTGCCAACGGAGGAGGAGAGAGTGTGAAAAGTGAGCCTGAGTGAGGGACAGGGATACATATACTTGGTGAGAATGAATCAGGGACAGACAGAGGGGCACTAAGAGGCAATCAGACCCCTAGACTGGATGCATGAACAGGTGCTGGAAAGATGATTAGCAGATGTCACCCCACAATCTCAGCTCTGCGTGACAGGTTATCTGAATGAGACAATTAAAAAGCCTGTCACATTGGCTACAGGAGGCAGAGGGAAATGATGTCTGAGGAATCACTCTGTTCCATTTAAGGCCCTGCTGCAACTAGACGGACAGTTCCTGTGATTGCACACAATCAGCAATGTCCTTTATAATTTAAATCCTGTTATATATCCCTGAACTTTAACAGAAACATATCTAAAGCATTTTACCTCCCTGTTACTGCACGTGCTAATAACAATCCAGTCTGAAATGGCCTCTTGATATTATCAGCCTGATAATGTGGTAGGTTTCTAGAAGCTGGCAGGTTGTCTGACCAAAGTGTTTCTTATATCACAGGAAGTACAGATGAAGTACCAGAAAAGTTACTCCATGAACCACCTCTGTCCTCTTTTAAACTAGCTTATCATATAGGATATGGCCAGATATCTTATTGGTGAGAGAGTGAGATGGAGGGACAGTAAGTTGCGATAGCTAGATAATTCTGTTACTGTTGCTTTGGTGTCAAGTTGTGGGATGGCCACACCCCCAATCATTTGAATAGAACAGATAGAAATTAAAAGAAGCCGTGAAATAAATGTGGCCTCAAGAAATTAAAGTTCCCTAAAATAAATAAAAGTAGTCCTTTGAATAACATCCTTTTATTTATTAATATATTTAACTACCTTGACTCTTTTATATAGCATCATTTATTTTATTGCATCATTAATTTATTTTAGTATTATTTTACAGCCATATTAATTTATTTCATATTAAAAACATTTGTCTTTGAATGTATAATCAAGTGAGGTTTCTCTGGCTAAAACTGAACCCAAGCTTTAGCATTTCATTCCCAGGGCGTATCTTTCTTAACACACACTATAATAGTGATATGAGGATGATGGCGGTGCAGATTCCAATGGGAGCTACAGTATAAGGGGAAAAGCTAATAAGGGTTGTGAGAGGGGCAAAATGAAAACACACACCCAGAAACTGCTAGCAGTGCCAGTGTGCATCTAAAGCCGGAGCAAGTGAGGAGAATGCATAATGTTGGCGATATACTGAAACAGGCTATTTGCTAATTCCACCCAAGCTCTGCCTTGATTTAGTGAACCTGTTTACAGATGTAAGTCGCTTCCTCGTGTAGGGGACATACATTACATAAGTGTTATTCAACATTGAGGTGTTAAGGAGGGGAAATATATTGGCTGGAGGATGGAATATTACCCAGCAGTTATTTACATTTTGACAGAGAGAGCTATTAACATGCTTCTGCAAACAGACACACACTCATAAATATAAACAGCATGAAAATGTACATGTTGGATGATGATATCATTTTTCATTTAAGGAGAAGGGAAGACAGTAAAAAAACAATTAGTTTTTTAAAATATAGATTGATTGTTCATATTTAATCACATAGTGTTCAGTGGGGCATGGACTGGCCAGCTTTCATGTACAGTTCACTGGTTATCATGGGAATAGGGCTTAATTGCATTGTTGTGTTGTAACAAATCAGGAGAGAGCGTCTCTCTCACACACACACACACACACACACACACACACACACACACACACGGCAGGCATCTCCAGGCCTGATTGCTAAAGGCACAATTAAAAACCAATGAACTGTGTTTGTTGATAAAGTAAAATACAGCTGGTCAAGAATGCAGTAACACTTTTATTATTACTTATTTCCTGTTCATTTGCAGTCTAAATATGCCAATCAGGGTGTAACAGTTTCTTCAGGCCCTCCATATTAAAGAAGAGGCGCCTTTCAAGGAAAACAAGAGTTAAGTGTTTATATGACACTCAGGACCACTTCAGAGGAAAATACTTTAAATGCCATTTAACACAGAGCACGCTAACAAGGAGGGTCACCCTAAGAGCTAATGCTTGAGCATGCATATGCATAGTCTGTGTGTGTGTGTGTGTGTGTGTGTGTGTGTGTGTGTGTGTGTGTGTGTGTGCAAATAATCCTGCAGACAGTTGCTTTTATTTCTAATTTCCTCTGTTTTGAAATTATAATTTTTTTATTTTAGTAAGAATTCACTGTCCGCTCCCACTTTATTTAGCTGATGATGCTAGCTAATATGTGGTTTATGCTTACCTGCTGTCTTGAGTAATTCAGAATAAATGCACAGTTCCATATTCACCGCTCTGTTGCACTGATTAAAATTCCATTTTATAGAGCAGATGGCCCCTTTGGAATGTTATATTATTATGTTGTACTGTAATGTATCACTACTATTAAGGGATTACTATTACTTATATATAATGGTGTGACACGCAATGTGGCAGCATTGTAAAATTTCTATTCACCACTAAAATAGTCATTACCTTTTAGAGGCTGTCCTTGCATTTTGTACTCAAAATCTAAACTAAAGTTAATTAAAAGTAACTATAGCTGTAACAAAATAACAGTGGGGTAAAAATATATATCTTTCCTCTGAAATGTAGACACAAATATAAAGAAGCAAAAATGGTAATACTGAAGAACAAGAACCATAAATGTACTATGTTCAGTACTTAAGTAAATGTACTTAAGTTATCCAGCCTGCAGCTTTCCCAGAATTGTTCTTGGTTTTCTCTGGAAAGTGTGAGAGTATCAGACTTAACTAGATGGATTTCATTCAACCCTGGACTCCCTGCCGCTGATCTGGAGGAGGCACTGCAGCTGGAACACCATTACTCTGCTTTTATCACCAAACTCTTCACTCACTCAAGGCTCTGCTATCTATCAATCTCTGGCTCTGGATTTAAAATTGCCTTGGCTCTCTATCTTATACTGAGGTGTAAACTGTTCATATGTTCATACTGTTCATACTGTTCATATTGTAATATGATAACATAATACTATTTTATCCCAGTACCCTTGCACTACGCACATTTAAATAATTGTATTGATCTCTTCATTGCACTCATGCCTCTATATTGTTTCTGTTTAGAGTATGTATATATTGTGTATATATTAGCGTGTATATTTCTGTTTTGGTTAATATGTATGTGTAAGCACAGTGTGAGTAACGATGCTCCAAAGACAAATTCCTTGTATGTGTCCTCATACCTGGCGAATAAAGCTGATTCGGATTCGGATTCGGATTCTAAATAGTATTCACCGTGCAGCTCCAGTGAGATGGCCCTCACCTGCCAATTGCAAAAATCCCTCACAATAACAAAACACCTGCTGTGTTAGTTGCACTGATGAGAGGAGCGGGACCATTCAGCACTGGGTATTCATGGCTCTGGGAAACCTGCATTTTTGCTGAGGCCTTTTGAATGCCAACATCAAAACACATCTCTGCTCAATCTGCATGGGTTATGTGAGATGTATTTGTTGAGGACGTGGCGGTGTCCCTGGCAATGGAGGGCTCCATATGTTCCCCATTTGTTTACCTAGTCATTATAAGCCTCTCCACCCTGTGTGACTGCACTGTTGTCTTAGCGGGAGCTACGCTGTCAGCCCCTCCCTTTTTTCTTCTTCATCTCCATCGTCACGGGAACAGCAGCCACAGGGGAGAGCCGGTCCGCAGGAAATTAGGAGTGTGACTAGATAAGACCCAGCGTTCGTCTGATACTGTTCCCTGGCAACTAGTAAGAGCAGGAGAAAAAGAATTAAAAAAAACACAGAACAATGTGTAGGAAAAGGTACGTGCTGATATGAGACATCAGCTTATTTCCAATAAATACACATATAGACTGTAAATGCTTCAAGATAAGCCAAGCAACCAACACTTTCCTATAACTCATACATAAGTAACTCGATCTATTTATCTACAGTAGTTGCCTGCGGTGACTATCTGGCTGGCGAGTCAATATCTTACTATTCCAGGAAGATGTGTGACTTTATCTCACATTATGCTTTATGGGTTTGCACATCAGCATGTGTAGATAAAGCTTTATTAAAAGCAGCTGGCCCAGCCAAGAGAGTCAGAATAAAACTCTAAAAACTTCCTCAGTTAAGCCCAGTTCAGACCAAACATTCACGATGTGACAAAACCGTTTTAGAACGTCGCACGGAAAGGTTGCAGTAGTCTGAACTGGCCCGTCTCAACTTGACTAAAGCAAGCTGCAACTCAGCCTGTCAAGTCGCTAGAGGCTGGTTTAAAGACGTAAGGCACGAAACCTGTTTCAAAAGCCAATAGAGAAGTCGACTTGTTAAGGCAACTACAAACTATAGAAATAAAATGATCCATAATCCATTTTCTTTCTGTTACAAACTGTAAACTGGTGGAAATGCCTAGTTTTAGACAGAGGGTCAACAAGTGCCTGCAAACACGGTGATATGGTCGAGTGAGCTAGAGAATGACTGATGAAAGGGAGCGGCTAGAACAAAGCCGTGAATCAGAGAAATAAAATGTTTTACCGATTCATCATTAGAAATGTACCAGTAGCAAGTATCTCACTATCAACTAACGTTATCCACATTGATATTTAGACAGAACAAATGATAAATGCAGCCACTAAAATCCTAAAAGTTGTAAGTTAGACCACAAGTACAAAGAGTCATTGCTATGGAGATTATACACCGTCTTATTGCGTGATTAGCTGTTTATATAAACTCCTGTGTTAGTTGTTCCTTGACTGAAGGTTCATTGAGTCACAGTCCAGCTCCAGTCCAGCAATAACATCATCCATACCCCTGCAGTGTGCATGCATCCCTTGGATGCCATGCTCCCAGCTCTGTTCACTGCCTACTGTAAGTACAACCTCAATGTTTTAACCAGTTTATACTGAAAATGTAGATTTTCCCCCAGATCTTATGACCCCACACAATCTTGAGCTGTTGTTTCCTGCTAAAAGATTAATGTAGTCTACAGTAAATAAGGCCTCTTTGAAAGGTAAGGGTTTGACTTCTGTTCGTCAGCTGAGGTCATGTTGAGAATCACGATTACGATGATCCATCTTATCTGCAGCCAGCATCGCTGCCGAGCTAATCAGAGCTTTGTAGGCTGGATCAAGAATGAGCATAAAAAAGTAGCAAAAAGATTCCCATAAATATCAACAAGCGTGCATAAGATTGATGCAAGTATACAGGTTACTGTAAGTCGTCCTACTCAAATAGTAGTTCAACTCCTCTAGGCCTACTTCAATTGTTTCTTCAATTGTTTCTTCTGACTGAAAAACAACCCAGCTCTCAGTAATAAAAACTATTTTAAAATGTAATTCATATACACCTTTACACTGCTGAATTGCTGTCTCGAAAAATGTAGAGAAAAAAATAAGCACTATTAATTTGGGACCTTCTACTTCCAAATACTATCAGTCATGTTCAGCAGCACCACATCCCACACAGAAACAGTAAAACATGTAACTCATCACTCATCTGGTCTTACGGTTTGTTCACTACGCTCTGGTAATGGTCATCAAGCCCCCGCGCACACTCTGCAACACCTCCATCCTGAGGCTAAGCCCTCAATCTGCTCTCCATCACAGCTTCAGATTCACTACGGGCCACCTGGTCACCTACACCATTACTGTGGACGTCACATCTCATCTCTACAGCTTTACTGACATCATTAAACATCATTCTCTCTCACATACCATTCATTGATTTACTGCATCTCCTTAGAAGAAAAAAGAGCAGAGCCTTCTCTGGATGTATGGGACGATTTTCAGTGAGTCACTCCAGCGGTGAAAGAAGTATTTAGATCCTGCAAAACCTTTCTTAAGTAAAAATAAGCACTTATTATCAGTAAAATGTACTTAAAGTAAGATAAAACAAAGTACTCATTGTGCAGTAAGATGTTCCCTGTCAGTGTTTGACTGTTGTATATGATGTTTCTGGATTATTATTACTGCTACATAAATGGGTATTTAGCATTTTACTGCTGTAGATGTTTATAGTTGAGCTAATTTTAACTTTTTTTATTTGTTTTTTTTTTCCCTACCACCACCTCCCTTTGAAGAACAACTTAATTTTTAATAAAGAAATATACATACTTGCACATGAATACACACACACACACACACACACACACACATATACATATATACATGTCTATACATACATACTGTACATATATACACTACCGGTCAAAATTGTCACTTACAAATTTCCATTTCACTCCATTATAGACAGGATACCAGCTGATCTGAGTGGGTGGCTGACTTTAATGCAATATCTACATTCCCATTATCAGCAACCTTCATCCATGTTTCAGAGGCACATTCGTTACTAATCTGATATCATTTAAAAAAACTAACTTAGAAAACATTGGACAACCCTTATGCAATTACGTAAGCACATATGTAATCTAAAAACTGCTGCTGGTTAAAAACAATGCAACTGATCTCAGCTGGTATTCTGTCTATAATGGAGTGCAACGGAAATTTCTAAGTGACCCCAAACTTTTGACCGGTAGTGTACATATACTGTACACAAATAAATACTGTATATTTATACATATATATTTAATATATACTATATATATATATATATATATATATATAATATAATATATATTATAATATATATATATATATATATATATATACACACACACACACAATATATACAAATATACATACATATATATATATTACAGTACATTTACACACAAATTTGAGATCTTTGGTTCCAACCGCTGTGTCTTTGTGTGACGCAGAAAAGGTGACCGGATGGATTCTACATGCCTGGTTCCCACCGTGAAGCATGGAGGATGAGGTGTGAGGGTGTGGGGGTGCTTTGCTGGCAACACTGTTAGGGATTTATTATTAAGGCATACTGAACCAACATGGCTACCACAGCGACATGCCATCCCATCCGGTTTGTGTTTAGTTGGACCATCATTTATTTTTTTAATAGGAAAATGACCCTAAACACACCTCCAGGCTGTTTAAGGGCTATTTGACCAAAAAGGAGAGTGATGGAATGCTGCACCTCCATTGTCACCGGACCTGAACCTAATTGAGGTGGTTTGGGGAGAGCTGGACCGCAGAGTGAAGGCAAAAGGGACAACAAGTGCTAAGCATCTCTGGGAACTCCGTCAAGACTGTTGAAGACTATCTCGTGAAGCTCATCAAGAGAATGCCAACAGTGTGCAAAGCAGTAATCAGAGCAAAGGGTGGCTACTCTGAAGGAAATAGAATATAGGACATGTTTTCAGTTATCTCACACTTTTTTGTTAAGAACATAATTCCACATGTGTTCATTCATAGTTGTGATGCCTTCAGTGATAATCTACAATGTAAAAAGTCATGAAAATAAAGAAAACGCATTGAATGAGAAGTTGTATCCAAATTTTGGCCTGAACTGTATACATACATGTATATTTACATGCACATTTATATACATGCACATATACTGTATATATATATATATATATATATATATATAGCAATATACAGGGCAAACCTCAATGGTAAACAGTGTGAAGGAGATGCTCATTCAATCTAAAAACCTGGACCTTCACAGGGCAGTTGCTCTGAAGAGGTTTCGGACTGCTGGGAATTGAAGGCCTGGATAGGAAGTTGCTGGTAGCTTACATCACCAAGCAGACTGGCTCATAGACGATGCAGGGTTGAGTACTTGTAAAGGTGACGTGGTTGCAATAACCCTTAACGTACTTTGCATATAGATCTTCATATTTGTAGGGTTTATGTCCTGTGAGTACCACATATCTCTAAAAAGTCACTATCCATGAGCTCAGAAGAAAAATAGCCTTGTTTTCAGCTTAGTGACGATGCATTTTCCAGCTGATCCAAGAGGCTTTTAAAGAGATGATCTGAAGTAGGAGAATCTTCTCAACACATATATAGGAACACTTCATCTCTGAGTTTATCACAAACATTCAAAATCACCAAATTTGGAGGTACTTGTTTTTTACCGGAGTGAAAGTGGAGTAAATAGTAAATATATGAGATGTAGGCCTAGTGAAGTAGAAGTACAAAATTGCATAAAATGGAAACAGCAAGTAATGTACCTCAAATTTGCTGCTAAGTAAAGTACTGGAGTAAATGTACTTTGTTACATTACACCTCATGTCAACTCAAGTTTGGACCCGTGTGAGAGACAAAATTGGTTCTTGTTGTTGCTGCTCTGGTTTGGTAGAATAGTCCACTAAAAGCAACCTAGAGGAACTATGCAAATTAGTTTCTCAGCCAGGCCAAGGGCTGAGCTGTGTGTCTCCATATTTGGCACAGGTGGCTGAGAAGCAACCAAAACCAGATCACCAGCATGTGTAAAAAAATTCATGCCAGGTGTCATTTTTAATTACAACATGACACCCCAAAGGCAGCAATAAAAATTGCTCTTATGGGTGATTTTTCCTGGTCAGTGGACATGCTGACGAAAGGGAGCATCTGTTCACATACATGGGCTGCCATAAATGAGTCTATTTCTGGCTGTGTCTTTACATGTGCAGGATGGAGAAAAAAATCACCATGATTATCAAAGGCTAGACTGAGCTATGTGTTAATAATACAGGAAAGGTCATGTAGCCACTTGTTCTCATCAACATTTTTATTGGGACAAGACATAATTTTGAGATATTGGGGTATTTTGCTTTCATAACAGGACTTCTTTCAGAATAGTGGCAAGAAAACAACCAAAATACACATTTAGGATTACTACACTGTCAATTTGTGCCTGTAGATTGGCCTCATTCACATATTTAAACGTAAACTTTCAGAAAACATATACAAAACATGATTGTGTAAGTCATCAACCTGATTAGGTTAAAACACAACTATTAGTTAAACATGTTAACACTATTCACCTGTAGTGTTTCGCAAAATGTGTGCAATTTCACAATTTATTCAAAGGCGGTTTTCTCAAAGGAAGTTTATTCTAAGACTTAGAAATCTCCACTTCATAAGCAATTACATACACACATTCCAGTTTAATTCCCATTTATATTCTGAATGTTTTTACTGAGTGATTTGTTTATTTATATTCAAAGCCTGATTTAAATAACTTTGTTTTGGCAACAACAAGCAAAACATGGCAACAAGGGATTTTTGCAGTGGTTGAGCCAGCGAGAGAATATATGAAGAAGGAGCGGCAAAAAAAAATACATATATATATATCAGAGGACTAAAAAGCTAATTTCACAGTGATTATGTTCTAAAGCACAAATAAACACACACCACCGCGGGAAGTGTCAGGGTGGAGATGAGGCTTGGACCCAAATGCAACAAAAAGTAATCCGGGCAGGAAACAAAATCACCGGGAACATGAGACGAATAAATCCAAAGACAAGACCTAAGAGAATACGACAGACTTTGACAACGACGTAATGATCCCACACAAGACAAAGACAGCACAGAGACTAAATACACAGGGTTGACAAGAACTAACCAGGGACAGGTGACACACATCAGGGCAGAACTATCAAAAAAGGCGGGAAAACACAAGACAGGAAGTAAAACCAAGACTAGGAAGAAAAGACAGACTTCAAAATAAAACAGGAAACAGAACACAAAAACCGTGACAGGAAGGTGGCACATTGCGTGTGTTAGTTAGACTTGTACCTTGATATTAGATGCTAAGGAGCAGAACGGCGGTTGGGAATGAGAGGGCTGTACAACCTGTGCGCTGTGGGTCACACACCCACCTGGGGCCCAAGGCTTCTTGTTAACACCCCAAAACGTCCAGACTGACCAAAATAAAAAGAGAAAATACAGGAAGAGGGCAGAGTCTTTTCAGATACAGACACACTTCTAGCGAGTCATATGTGATGACTGGGAGGGATTATTTTTGTACTAGTCTATATATAGTTTTTTTAGGAAAATCCATTACATATTATGAAACGTTTAGTGTGAAAGAGGATTAGCATATTATTTCCATCTCTGACCTTTTAACAGAATACTCCAAAATGTTTGTGACTGTTATACTGATCAGCAGTGAAGTCACAGCGGGAGACCCTTTAGTGGAGGAGAGACAGACATCGGTGCTGCACTTAGGTAAAATAGACAAGAGTTACTGAAAATAGGTTAGAAACACAAACTAAACTGAACAACTGACCTTTATCGCTCCTCTGAGACAACAAAGCCTCTCTGTTGGGAACCAATAAGAAGCATGTGACAAAACGATGTGACAGAGAGAAACTTCGATTTTACATTTAACATTTCCTCTCGCCACCACGGACAGGAGCATTAAGTTAAACTGCAGCCAATCTTTGCTGCAATTCAAAGTCCAGTAACTATATGCAATTCTAAATTGCGACTAACACGGCTATCATCCCTACTGTCGTCGTCAAAACAAAATTAAGTTTGAAAAAGGGTTTTTATACATGGTGTGCTGTCACTAAATACAAATATTCAAGTGCAAAGGAAAGTCAAAAAACATAACTGCTTCATCACAGCTTCAAAAAAGTGGTGGAACAAGCAGATACTGCACATATTAGTTGCTTTATAGTGTGGAAAATCCAATAAAGATGATGGGCTCTTACAGTAAAAGGAAGGGAAGTTATAGTAATTAGGGATATTCCGATGGCCTAACTAAACATTAAAAGATAACATTATACAGGGCAGTTGGGAAAGAGATGAGTGCCGGGTGTGTTCTAGCGGCAAGCCCTCATCATCTTCCTCTGCTAGCCCTGTTTCGTTTTGTTAAAATTGACGTCTCATGTTCAGCAGGGTGTCATGCTGACCGGTGAGTGCTGCTACTGCAGCACCATCACATAAAAGCTGCATGTCACGCCACATCACATATTAGATCTTCTACACATGAAGCCTTATCCTATACATTGTTTCTCTTTTTACTCCTTCCATTCCTTCAGTATTTAACACCCAGGTTCAGGCTCTTCTTTAGCTAGTTATCTATCCAACTGCACCGCCCTTTAGCAAGGCACTGTGCAAGTATTTATGCACATGGTAACTACAATACGGGTAAGGGTAGGGAAAGATCTCAGATATGGCAAATAAACTGTGGTTGAAGCTGGGGCAGGCAAGGTTTTTTGTGTCATTGGGCAACATTCCATAAGACATTTTTAGCATACTGTAATTGAAGTGGTCTGAGAGAAAACTAGACCTCTCCTCCTCCTTCTGGCTCTGTTTTCAGGCTTTAGAAAAATCTATCATGTGACAGGAAACACTGGCCAATCACGGGTCATATCAGAGAGAGGATGTTCCTTTTGGCTGTTCTTTAAATACAGATGCAGATCCAGAACACCATGGATTGCCAGATTGTCACCTGGACCTGGAGCACGTGACGCAAAAGTCAGAATGCTTGGCAGGTGTGCGGGCTAGGCTGAGATAACAACCACACAGACCTCCACTTCAGAGTATCTTTCTTATATAAATTCCAGATTCCTCACACATAAAAGGGATGATTTGGAGCTTCTGATCACCTTGAACAACTTCGTCTAGAACTGCAGCATTTTAGTTCAAAGTAAAAGCTGGCTACATGGCATGGGATGGGGGGGCGGTGTACATAGTCACACAATGACTGACGTACCAACAGCAGGACTGTTGCCACAGGTTCGGTTATTAGCAATTAAAGGTATTTCATCAATATTAATAAAGTGTGAATTAATTTATAAGATTGCATATTTATATATTGATAACTTTATCAAATTGAACAAATATTAAACGGGGCACCACCCTGATCTCAGTGAGTAATAACTGAACTGTTCTCCTAAAAATGCAGGTATTATCTGGTTTAATTACAACCAGCTGTTATTCCAACATATACAATAATAATCAATAATTCTTCAATCAATTAACATCTATCATCCGTCTAAACTATAACTGTCATGGTGCTTCAGGGAATGTAGGACCCAAGTGCAGGACGGCAGACACATGAGTAGGGATTTATTGTAATGAATCCAATGAACAAAAGGTGTTCTGGAACCGCAGGCAAAATACAAAAATAGGAACAGGCAGAATCCAAAACAGGAACAGGCAAAACATCAGGAAGACGGAGACCAACTGGGTAGACAACACGCGGACACTCCAAACATATTACAATGATCTGACACAGGACACGGGGAACACAGAGACTAAATACAAGAAGTAACAAGAGGCAGGTGACACAAGGGTTGGGAAACATCAGGCAATCACAGGATTCTGCTGGGTGAGAAGCTGACAGCGATGAAGGTGGATCCCCCCCTCGTGTCCTGGATTGTTGACTACCTGACTGGCAGACCACAGTATGTGCGCCTGCAAACTGTGATCAGACAGAGTGGTCAGAACACCTGGGCCCCGCAGGGGACTGTCCTCTCTCTTCCTCTTCACCATCTACACCACAGACTTCAACTACCACACAGAGTCCTGCCATCTTCAGAAGTTTTCTGATGACTCGTTGTGGGATGTATCAGCGAGGGGGGCGAGGCTGAGTACAGAGCTGTGTGGGGGACTTTGTCACATGGAGTGAGCAGAACCATCTCCAGCTCAATGTGACAAAGACCAAGGAGTGGTGGTGGATCTAAGGAGAGCCAAGGCAGCAGTGAGCCCTGTTTCCATCCAGGGGGTCAGTGTGGACATTGTGGAGACTACAAATACCTGGGAGTGCACTTGGACAATAAACTGGACGGCCAAGAACACTCAAGCCCTCTACAGGAAGGGCCAAAGCCGTTCTCATTTTCTGAGGAGGCTGAGGTCCTTTAACATCTGCAGGACAATGCTGAAGAGTTTTATGAGTCTGTGGTGGCCAGTGCTATCCTCTTGCTGTTGCATGCTGGGGCAGCAGGCTGAGGGTAGCGGATGCAACAGACTCAAAACTGATTCGCAAGGCCAGTGACGTCGTGGGGGTGGATCGGACTCTCTGTCGGGTGTGTCAGATAGGAGGATGCTGTCCAAACTACATGCCATCTTGGACAATGTCTCGCACCACTCCATGGCTTGTGCTCAATCACAGGAGCACTTTCAGTGACAGACTCATTCTCCAAAATGCACTACAGAGCGCCACAGGAAGTCATTCCTGCCTGTGGCCATCAAACTTTTTAACTCCTCCTCTAAGTGTCTGACACCCAGACAACTTAGAGAGGTTGAAACTGGACAATATCATCTGTATATCTGTTTGTGCAATAACACTGGCCTGACATGTGTGCAATTTCAAATACTACAATTATTATTATATTATTTTTATTATATTATTTAAGTTTTCACCATTCCAAATCCTTAATTATGTTATTATGTAAATAATGTATAATAACATTCCTTTAGAAATACCGTACGCATCCAATTCCTTATATTCTTTTATTCTTGTATTTCTACTCTATTTATAATATTTGTGCAACTACCACACGAGTTTCCCTTCGGGGATCAACAAAGTATTCTGATTTCTGATTCTGATTCTGAAAAACCAAAAGACGGGAAGTAAAACAAGACAAGGTAAGACCAAAAAACAGACTGTCAAATTAAAACAGGAAACGGAACAAAATACAAAACAAAAAACAGACTACCAAATGACAAAACCATAACAATAACCAAGGCAAAACAAGCTAGCGTGTTGTGCGTGTGTGCGTGCGTGAGTATGCGTGCGTGTGTGTGTTTGTGTGTGTGTGTGTGTGTGTGTGTGTGTGTGTGTGTGTGTGTGTGTGTGTGAGGGAGAAAAGAGATAACTAGCAAATAAATGTAAAGTACAAGTCAAGTACAATACTTAAATACTAAAATAAAATAAAAAGTATAAACATAAAACGAATAATAAAACAGCATTAAATTCAAGCGTACGTGAACCCATTTCCTCATTATGATGGGCTGAATGGTGCATACGTTGTATAGAATAAATGTACACTTGCACACACTCCTTCCCTCCTCACCCCAACTGTCACGTGTCATTTGACACTTTTATTATTAACAGTCATACAACCCCTGACCTCAACATTAGTATGTGAAAGTCAGTACACTTAGCATGTCCACAGGCAGGCACTCAGACAGGCTGTCAACTCCCATCAGCCCTGCTGTTCAGCTGTGATTCATAAGCTGGATGTGGATCCAGGGGGGTAAAGAAGAGAGGGAAGTGCGGGAAGACGACCTGTATGTTGGGTACATGCAGGGCTTGGCCCTCTGTCAATCTCAGTCATCCAGAGCCCTTCCTGGGCTTCCTACTGGCCCTCAGGACGTCCGGATGACAAGGAGACACAAAGTCACAGGCAAACAGGTTAATGGAGGCCCAGACTTAACAGAAAATCTCACCTCCCCGTTGGAGCCGGCTGACTTTTACACATCAGACAAAGTTGCTCATTCACCCCCTTATTTTACTTAAACACCTTTTGAGGCTACAACAAAGTGTGTGTACATGTTGTACAACTCCAGGCTGTACGATTAAACCCTTTACTCCGGCTCTCCTTTCCGTTTGACAAGGTTTCACAATGATGTCTGAGGTCCAGTGAGTTAACCCAGGGCCTGGTGGAATACCGGAAAAATGGCACGAATGCAAGATTTAACTCAATGAACATACTTTAAGATTGTGATCTAACAAGAAGAAAAAGAAGGGTTTATTTTTGTGCAGGAATTCATAGAAGTTATTGATTCTGACATATTTTATTTTTAGAAAGCATCTCTTTTAATTTCAATATAATTTCTGTTAGTCAGCTTGTGAACTGCACCCTTCATGCAGAAAAGGAGAAACAACATACTGTACACCTGTGGCAGTTTCATGAGCCCACCAAAATGAGAGCTGAAATGAGAGCTCTTAAATATTATTTATAGTGACAGCAACATGACTGCCAGTCCTTATCTTTTCTTCTTGTTTTGTCTGCAAGTCCATCTTTTTAGTTCCCTGCTTGTTTGCTGTCTATGACTAGGAAACCTAGATTTAAGATCAACATGATATCCAGCTTTCTCTGTTCTACAGAAGCAAAATATTAAAGAAACATCATGTAACTATTTTAACTAAAATATCAGCTTCAGAATCCTTTTGATGCTATACTGACTTGTAATTGGGAGAATGGTGCCTCTGTCATTCCTACTGATTTTGCAGTATGTAACTTTGGTGAGCAGGTACAATCTCTTGGAAGAAGTGTAACATTTTATGGCACTACCACCGATATGACTGAAGCTGATTAATATTTTATGAGGAAAATGTTGTCTAGTTTTCCCTCTGATGTCCTCCGGCTGCTCTGCCCTAACTTCCAGTGATTTACTGAGTTTGCTGATGGATAGTCAGCTTTAGGCTACTTGTTGCTGAAGTGGTTAGGGCTCAATCTATTCTCTAACTGCTGCTAACTATAGCTTCCTTTGGCTAATTAGCTCCATTACTGTAGCTGTGCTGCCAGGAGTAGGAGCGTCGAGCACCACCAGGGGAGTGTTAATGTACACCTCTAGTACAGGAGCTTTGGGCAACTAGGAGGAAGAGGTTTCAGGCCCGGGGTGGGGGGGAAATACTGGCAGGGAGCGCCTGTGTCACGCAAGAAACGGAGCCGTGCGAGCAGGCAATGGAACCAAGTTCAGCAGCTTCTATGGACATCATAGCAGAGACGAAGCGGTCGTGCTCGTCACACATACTGTACACGCCCGTACAACCAATGAATGAAAGCTTGATTTCTGCTGTTTTCTAACAATAATCAGGACATATACAGTAACGTTAGGGGTTTTATTGTTTATTGTTTATTAAGGATCCCCATGACAGACACACGTTTTCAGCTTAGAATTACGGTAGGAACCTTGTGCTAAAAACACAACAACCTCGCCGTCCTCTCCAGCCGATGCACAGACATACTTCCTCAGGTTTAGAATTACGGTAGGAACCGCTAAAAATAACACTACTTTGTCATCCTCTGCACCCAACTGAACACACTTTATTGGCTTCGAATTAGGGCTGGGCAATATAACGATATTAATTTTGGAAATCTTTATATCCTGATATTACACAAGTGTTGTTGTTTCTTGGTTTTAAAGTCTGCATTACAGTAGAGTGACGCAATTTTCTGAACACACCAGACTGTTCTAGCTGTTCTATTATTTGCCTTTACCCACATAGTTATTACATTAACATAACATAAAAATCTCATTGTGCACATATTTTGTGAAAGCCCCAACTGTCAACCCTACAATTTTGCCACAATGTCATTATTGAGGAATTTGGTCAAACATATCGGGTTTATTTAATTTTCTCAATATCACCTAACTCTACATAGAATAATCGCTTAACCCAATGCAAACTCAGGGTCTTCTTTCCAAATTTACAGCCCCCCCTAGGGTTCAAATATCTCACCGTTGTCGGCTACAGCTGCTCAACAGGCTACATGTTGTAAACAGCCGTGGTCCGCTTTAACGTTAGCAGTTAGCAGGGTTAGCATGGCGGTGTTAGCCATGACCAGTCGGGATTACTTTACTGGCTGTGTCTCAATTGCTTTTGCAAGTAACCAACTCAAGTACTCTAGCTATATAATTCAATGTGAGTGCACGAATGTTGCAATGTTACATAAAATTGCCGTCCTTTGTAGCTTTCATACCCATCCAATAAGGTTCTTATGCAATCCACGATCTTTTAAATAGGACGGACCTTGCCATTCTTGGCAACACAAGATATTTCTACTCCACTCAGCTCAGAGAACCCTTTGCCTCAGCTGCAACCCAGAAAGCCAACGTTATGCTAGCAAGAGTCAAAGTCAATAACACTGTGTACGACAGACAATTAGTAAATATAATTTAAAAGTATATTTACCAACAAGACAAGCTAGCTATCAAGACATATCAACGTCCCCAAATCAATGAAGACTTTTACGAACAAATGATACGCCGTGTGTACTGTCGGCCTGAAGTAGTAGAGTTGAACAGTGAACAGTGGGATGAGAGATGATCGCTGTTAAACAAGTCAGAGTTGTAGTGTACTACCTTGTACAGCTTGTGTGTTAGCACCATCCTGTGGTTTTCAGAGGAAGAGGCACTGATGGACTACACTCAGTGAAGGAAATAACATTCAGATTTTCTTTTTCACTTGATGTAGTACATTTATTTTTAACGGTAAAGAGTCAGTTTCACCTGAACTCCTTATTAGGTGTTCTATATCCCCTGTGTGTATCACATACAGTTTAAGTTCTGTATTAGCGTGTATTTAAATGATGTTTACGCTGAACATATATGAATATATACACACACATATACTTATACACAGTATATATATATATTATATATTACATAATACACACACAGATATATATAACACATACACACACTTCTATACAGTGGTGTGAAAAAGTGTTTGCCCCCTCCTCATTTCCTGTCCTTTGCATGTTTGTCACACTTAAGGTTTCGGAACATCACCATTTAAACAATAGTCAAGGACAACACAAGTAAACACTAAATGCAATTTGTAAATGAAGGTGTTTTATATTAAAGGTGAAAAAAAATCCAAACCATCATGGCCCTGTGTGAAAAAGTGATTGCCCCCCTGTTAAAACATACTATAACTGTGGTTGTCCACACCTGAGTTCAATTTCTCTAGCCCCCACCCGGCCTGATTATTGCCACACCTGTTCACAATCAAGGCATCACTTAATAGGAGCTGCTTGACACAGTAAGGTCCACCAGAAGATCCTTAAAGCATCATGCCGAGACCCAAGAAATTCAGGACACATTGAGAAAGAAGTAATTGAGATCTATCAGTCTGGAAAGGGTTATAAAGCCATTTCCAAAGCTTTGGGAATCCAGCGAACCACAGTGAGAGCCATTACCACAAATGGCGAAGACATGGAACAGTGGTGAACCTTCCCAGGAGTGGCCGGCCGCCCAAAATTACCCCAAGAGCGCAGCAACGACTCATCCAAGAGTCACAAAAGACCCCACAACAACGTCCAAAACTGCAGGCCTCACTTGCCTCAGTTAAGGTCAGCGTTCATGCCTCCACCATCAGAAAAGCTGGGCAAAAATGGCCTGCATGGCAGAGTTCCAAGGAGAAAACCACTGCTGAGCAAAAAGAACATCAAAGCTCGTCTCAATTTCTCCACAACACATCTTGATGATCCCCAGACTTTTGGGACAACATTCTGTGGACCAATGAGACAAAAGTGGAACTCTTTGGAAGGTGTGTGTAAGTATATCTGCGTAGAAGGAACACTACATTTCATAAAAAGAACATTATACCAACAGTAAAATATGGTGGTGGTAGTGTGATGGTCTGGGGCTGTTTTGCTGCTTCAGGACCTGGAAGACTTGCCGTGTAAAAGGAACTATGAATCTGTCTGTCTACCAAGAGATCCTAAGGAGAATGTCCGACCATCTGTTCGTGTACTCAACTAAAACGAACTTGGGTTCTGCAGCCGGACAATGATCCTAAACACACCAGCAAGTCCACCACCGAATGCTAAGAAAAACAAAATGAAGACTTTGGAGTGGCCTAGCCAAAGTCCTGACCTGAATCCTATTGAGATGTTGTGGTATGACCTTAAAAAGGCCGTTCATGCTCGAAAACCCTCTAATGTAACTGAATTAGGACAATTCTGCAAAGATGAGTGGGCCAAAATTCCTCCAGGACGCTGTAAAAGCCTCATTGCACGTTATCGCAAACGCTTGGTTACAGTTGTTGCCGCTAAGGGGGGCCCAACCAGTTATTAGGTTAGGGGCAATCACTTTTTCACACGGGCCATGATGGTTTGGATTTTTTTTCACCTTTAATAATAAACACCTTCATTTACAATTGCATTTTGTGTTACTTGTGTTGTCCTTGACTATTGTTTAATTGGTTTGATGTTCCGAAACACTTAAGTGTGACAAACATGCAAAGGAACAGGAAATGAGGAAGGGGGCAAACACTTTTTCACACCACTGTATATGTATACACAGTGCCTTGCGAAAGTATTTGGGCCCCCTTGAACTTTCTGACTTTTTGCCACATTTCAGGCTTTAAACAGAAAGATATAAAACTAATATTTGTGAAGAATCACCAACAAGTGGGACACAATCATGAAGTGGAAAAAAATCTATTGGATATTTCAAACTTTAACAAATAAAAAACTGAAAAATTGGGCGTGCAAAATTATTCAGCCCTCTTAAGTTAATACTTTGTAACGCCACCTTTTGCTGCGATTACAGCTGTAAGTCGCTCGGGGTATGTCTCTATCAGTTTTGGACATTGAGAGACTCAAATCTTTGCCCATTCCTCCTTGCAAAACAGCTCGAGCTCAGTGAGCAGTTTTCAGTTTTTTCCACAGATTCTCGATTGGATTCAGGTCTGGACTTTGACTTGGCCATTCTAACACCTGGATATCTTTATTTGTGAACCATTCCATTGTAGTTTTTGCTTTATGTTTTGGATCATTGTCTTATTGGAAGACAAATCTCCGTCCCAGTCTCAGGTCTTTTGCAGACTCCATCAGGTTTTCTTACAGAATGGTCCTGTATTTGGCTCCATCCATGTCCCTGCTGAAGAAAAGCAGGCCCAAACCA
>NC_045747.1:15433048-15449339 GCF_008692095.1 Etheostoma spectabile | reverse complement strand
ACCACCATGTTTGACAGTGGGGAGGGTGTGTTCAGAGTGATGAGCTGTGTTGCTTTTACGCCAAACATAACCTTCATGATGCTCTCTGCGCTTTAAACGGACCTCTGAGACTATCACAGAGCAGGTGCATTTATACGGAGACTTGATTACACACAGGTGGATCTTTATCACCATCAGTCATTTAGGTCAAACATTGGATCATTCAGAGATCCTCACTGAACTTCTGGAGAGAGTTTGCTGCACTGAAAGTAAGGGGCTGAATAATTTGCACGCCCAAGTTTTCAGTTTCACACCAACACCACACACACACACAACACACACACACACACACACACACACACACACACCACACACACACACACACACACACACACAACACACACACACACACACACAATAATATTTCTTGGATCTGTTCCTGTTACAGGAACTTCCACTACAATAACGTACATAACAAATTGGCACTACAACAACAACAAGATATCCTTTGCACGTATAAAGCCAGTATTAAAGTGGCTTGATAAACCTGTAAATGTAGTCAGTAAGCTCTTTACCGCTGTAGTGAGCCATTCTGAGAACACTAATACGCATCCATGGTGGATGTGGTCTCACTGATCTTCTCTCTGTCCCCTGCTGGTTTAATTTTCGCAACCCCAAGAATTATTTGTGTGGTGGTGGAAAAACGGTACACTCAGCGGGGACTTTGAACAAGATTAAACCCTGACCATTTCCCAAAATCAGTCTGATTTAGTAAGTGTACGTCTCACTTTTATTTGGCAGTGTGACTTACCACCTAAGGTATAGAGGGAATAATAAGATAAGGAATGATAAGAATGACAGTTCTCTTTAAATACCTGACATGTCAAATGTTGATATTTTCGATATGCACAATATGTATATGTCGATACAGTGTTTTCTTAACCTTTTAAGTCGCAACCTTCCAGAGTAATGAGGTTGGTGTTTGCGACCCCCCCCCCAACCCCCTTTACAACGAGAGAAAGAGCACCCAAAGCACCACCCCCCCTGCTGATTTTAAATGATTATTGTAAATGCTCTGATTGATACATACAAACAAAACAACAAATAATGCTTTGCTTTAATGACAGTTTACTTTTAGCATCTAGCACATAGCCTTGTCCAATGTGGTCCAGGCTCTGTGTTTGTGACTTTTTCTCTCCCCCTTACCTGCCAGAACCCTTTCTGTTCCAGGACCTCCTGGTTAACAAATGAAGCTCTGAATATAACACATTAAATGTCCAAAACTTCATACATTGATGTAAAAACAATTCCCCAGTCTAAAATAATTCTAATAATAAGTCTATAAAGCACATTCATCTTATGGCACAAGGTCGCATGAAAGAGATTCTAGTATTGACTTTAAAGGAGAACTCCAGTCGATTTTAACACGTAGCTCTTTGTAAATTTGGAGAACTGTCAGTAGAGAGAAAAACAAAAACAATCGGTGCTGTCTACAACATGTTATCCTCCTGCTAGAGTTAGCAGCCAACAGGCTTAAACACAGCAAGTTTTAAACGTGTTTTTGCCTCTTAACATGTTCAAAATGTCATTACAAGTGCCTACCCATGTGTAGTGATTCTGAGTGAACACAGTGAATCTGACTGCAGTAGATGTGAAAGAAATACACAAAAGTTGTGTTAATTCAGCTGTGTTTAGTTCTGGTGTTGAGGCGGCAGTTAGAGAGCTTAGGGACCGTCTTTAAACTAGAAACACAGAAAAGAGATAAAACTAAAGTATGTAGGCTATTAATTTAATGATTAAATAAAGTGTCTCCAAACTTACCTCAATTATAACTTGTCTCCTGCTAGTTGTACTACAGCACTTACTTTAAAAATATAAGCATATGCTTATTATTGAAAATATTTTTGTATCTCTTTTCGGTGTTGTAATTTGTAGACGGTCCCAAAGCACTCCTTGCAGTATCAACCCCGGAAATAAACAGAGCTGAATCAGCAGAACTTTCAAGCATTTCCTTCACATCTACAGCAGTCAGATTCACTGTGTTCACTCGGAAGGAATCACTGCACATGGGTTGGCACTTTTACTGACATTTTGAACATGTTTAGAGGTTAAAAACAAGTTTAAAACTTGCCCTGTTTAACTCTGTCCGTTTGATAGCAGGAGAATAACATGGTGTAGGCAGCACCGATTGTTTTTGTTTTTCTCTACTGACAGCACTCCAAATTTACAAACAACAGAGCTACGTGTTGAAATCGACCGGAATTTTCCTTTAGACACTGAGCGTCTTGGTACAGTCGCAGCTCCCCCTGTATTAGCATAAACATCACACAAGGCGTTTCATTTGCAGATTTCAATCAGGTGATTTCCAGCCCATCCAAGAAAACGTGAGCGCAACATCTGTGAGGATAGTTATAAATTCCGTCTGTAAAGTGAAGTAGTGCTGAGAGTAAGATCCTTAGGCTGTTCATAAAGACAGAATACAGTTTAAAATCCATTCCAGATACTGTCCACACTGTATGATGTGAAAAAGTCTTCAAAAGAATAGTCTGACATTTTTAGGAAATATGCTTATTTGCCTTCTTGCCAAGAACTACATGAGAAAATAGATACCACTCTTAGATGTGTATGATAAATATGACGCTACAGCCGGCAGCAGGTTTAGCTTAGCTTAGTTTATCTTAGCATAAAGACTGGAAAAAGGGGAAACACTTAGCCTGGCTATGTCCAAAAGTAACAAAATCCACCTACCAGAACTTCCAGAGATCATTTATTAAAATGTTACATTTAGTTTGATAATCAAATCTAAATTTTTTGCCATTTTAAAGGTTCTACAAGTTAGTTGTTGCGGACTTTAATGCCATTAGCCGTTTTTCCCTTTTCCAGTATTTATGCTAAGCTAAAAAGGCTGCTGGCTCCACCTACAAATTTAACCTGCTGACTGTGGTGGTATCAAACTTCTCATAGTCAGCAAGAGAGCATTTTTCTCAACAATAACGCTTTCTTAGATTTCCCAAAATTTCAAACTAACCCTTTAAAGCGCATAATCCAAGTTTATGTGTCTGAACTTTGACTGTTTGTTGATAAATAAATAATATCTGGGTTTAAACAACACCAGGTAGAATCATTTTAATCATTAAAAGGCACAATAAAACAAATTACACATAGATTTACAATAATGATATTCATGCTAATGTGGGATATCTGGTGGGTATGGGAATGTTTTATGTTTAGGTAAATCTTTTTTAATTTTGATCGACTGTACTTTGGCACACTTCACTGACGTCAAGTTGCTGTTAGTAAAACTCATTACTTTTGAAAATGTTTCACAATTAAAGTCTTCCAGGAACCAATAAACCATTGATTATTAATGTGAAAGTGTGATGTTTGTAATACTAGCAAACAGCAAACTAAAACGTCTTCTTTAAATATGATTAATGGAAGTAATAAATCCTGCGTGTCAACAGTTATTCCGGCATCAAAATACTGTCATGCAGATGGGGGACTGCCCATTTCCCCGACGCTCTATTGTTCCAACCTCTCGATAACCTGAAAAATTCCCTTTGGTCCAACAGCCCACTAGTCCAACATCCATTGCTCAGACATCCCATTGTTCTGACCATATAGGTTTTTTATATAGGTTAGGACCTGTACAAATGGGGTTACGTTACAGGGAATTTGGGACACTAAACTGCACGCAAACCAGTACAGAGATTGTGTCTAAGTGTGCGTATGTAGCAGTAGCATCACCTCAAGAGGTAAAGGCTACATAGTGATTGTGCATATGTTAACTGTGTAATCATACCTTTAAGTGCCCATTTACTACCAGCTGGAGAATTTAAGAGTCTGCCTTAGCACCATGGGCACACACTATAGCTACTGAATTGAAAGCATGAACTTAATAGTTTAATTTATGCAACCATCTAAATGGAACTGAGAACAATGAAGCAGAAGCTAAGCTTTTAAGCCTTGTCTTCATTTGTCAAAATCGTTTTATTCCTGGCACGTAGCATGCATCTCTCTCGTTTTGTCTGTCTTTTGTTGTTTCTATCGGTCTTTTTCCCATTCCCACCCGGCTCTGTTTAGATCAGAATTTCTGAGTCTGCTCCGTTAAAAGCTGCTCTTTGCTTTCAAGTTGTCACTTTCATAAGGAAACTACAGTCAACATTTTAGTTTGGCTTTTGAAAATGCAAAAACACATGTTTCCTGGGAAGCATCAGATCCAATGTCTTAAAAGTAAACCCTCTAGTATAACTATTTTATTTAAATCCTGATGATATGAGTCAAAAGGAAAAAAAGCTCTTTTGTCACTGAAGGCAGTCTGCTAAGGGGCTCGAGGATATCCCAACATGCACTGGGTGAGAGACAGGGTACATTGGAGACAGACTGGACAAAATCACTAGCGGCCAAAACCATGCACAATTGCAGATTGAACAAATGTAATCTGACAGTTAATCTAAGTTAATACATCAAAAGCAAAACTATAATATCCCATATTCACTGACTGCTAACAGATTGCTATGGAAACAAGAATAATTGAATATGAATAATTAGTGTTTATTTTAGGGCAAACACTTTGAGAGAGTCCTTTAGCCAAACAGACCCAAATAATTGAGTGTATTCTGTTGGTAGGTTGGATGATTGTAGTTTAGAAAACAGATGTTTCAGAGAAATTGAATTTTATTTTTGTCGCACTCTTAGATACAAATGTAATGATTCCCTTGAGGAAAGTGGGCTGGTCCTGCAGCAAATAACAGTAGAAAAGAAAATATATGTTGTGAATAAAAACTGAGTGAATGGGCTGAAAAGGATGGAAATTGAACGCAATGTTAAATCACAGCATGTGCAAAAACAGCAGTAAGACATGAAAATATGCATGATATCAAAAGGCTGCAACAAAATTTTAAATTAAGTATAGAAAGTTGCTTGATACCGGAGAAAATTAACAAAGAACGCGGCACATTTGAAAATATGATGAAATTAGAAGATTGTGAATTCCATATCAGAAGACAATTATATATTATTATAATATTATTGTTTATATGAAAAATGTATAATTAGAATTTTTATGTGAACAAAATAAAAAAAATAAAAAAGGGTACTTTGTACCCTTAATTCCTCCTGCGAATAAATAACATGCAAAACTACGTAAACTGTGTAGTTGTATGTAAAAGGTAGTAGTTTTGATGAGTTGTGAGATGAAAATTAAGTCCTTTCTCCGCAGAATGGCGCCTCGCTTCGAAGCAGTGAGACAGCGGTGCTCGTTGGGAGTGTGAATCTTCACTGGTGTCCCGATTCAATAACGCTTATCCCATCAACGATTCAAATTGATTCAATATCGCAATACGTCACCTCCTCACATTTATTATATTTTGCTACACATGGTTTTCATCAACAAATTCAAGCAGTAGGCAGTAGGCAGGAGACTGAACACAGCAAACAAAAGACCAAAAAAGAAGAAGCAGTGACCGGAAAATCAAGAAGTAACATCATTAGGCAATAATTTATTATGGTATAATATTACCGCATTGATGCAGAATTGTCTAGGTCTATATCGCGATGCATCAATACAATGATCAATTTTAGCGTCCCTAGTGCTCATGCACGTCTGTGTGTGGGGGGAGTGCCGAGGGCAGTGGGAGGAGTAAGACGGATTTAAAAAGGAACAGTTGACCTTTGGTGTCATGCTTAACATGAACCCAGGTCTCCTAAGTCAAAGTCCTGTGTTTGTGTGTACAAAAGTACCCTTACAATTTCTTTACCGCAAATATATAGTACCAAAATCATTGATAACTCATTGTGTATGTTATTACATTGCAAGTCATGTATCTGTGTATATATGCTGTGTATATATATATATGTATAGATTTATTTTTTTTTAATCCAAGGGGCAGTCGGAAGAGATGCGTTTTTAGCCTCTGTTGGAAGATGCGTAGGCTTTCAGCCGTCCTGATGTTGATAAGGAGTTCATTCCACTATTGAGGACAACAAATAGTCGGGATTTTGTGTTTGTCAAGCAAACACAGGACCCCCCCAGTATTTTTCACCTCACTTCTACATTTGCTCTTGCAATAATTACTACCAAAAGAGGCAGCCAACTAACAACAAACATAAATAAGAGTTGTAGTCAACATATAGGCTCATTTTCTGGGTAAGAAGGGGTTGGCTTTGGAGACCCCTACCTCACCTGCACCTTTCTAATGTCATTTACCAGACTTCTGCACCTTTACACAAATGCACATACGCAAACATACACACAGGAGAGAGGACCAACAGCACCGTCTCACTACACAAAGAAGAAAGCAGGACATACGGGGCATTCTGTCCCAATCACATCAGAGAGAGTTTAAGCTGCCTTGTCTGACCAATGCATACTGACAACAGCCTGCATGAAGATGATCCATGCACAGCATGATGAGGATGAAAAAGGTCAGCAACTATGATAAGTTTCTCACACTGCTTTGTCCACACACTTGCCACTGATAAGGCTGGACACAGAGGCATGCACTCATGCCGTTTCTCATAAAAAGTCAAACACATAATGTGTGCCATGTTTGCCATATATGAGTCGAATGAGAACGTCACATGAATGGTAAGAGGCTAACAGGGATCCTAATGTGGTTTAGACAATTAGGTACTGTTTCTCTTTAAATATGTATGTTAAGTAAGCAAGAAACAATCTTGGCTCAAAACAGTGCAATTAGCTCTTCAATTTTTATGCGAGCTACCCTTTGAAACGCCATCCCCTCTCGAGCTCCTCTCCATCTCTGTCTCGTAGAGCTCTTCTTTGGTGAGTCAGCCAGCACGGAAAGCCAGACATCAATACTTGATCACGGTCCAAGGCAGCCTGCAGCTACCCAGCTCCACCAGCTGGTCGGGGCAGCTTCACCGTGGAGAGGGATGGAAAAGACGTGAACAAGCACTGCTCACAGGCTCCTGGATGCTCTCTGGAAACTCAGCGGTGTAAAATCAGCCTCAGGTGGCACCAAGAGGACATGACAGGCATGCATCTTAAAATATACACAAAAAAAAACAATATAATAAAAAAAACACTGCCTATCAAGTAGCTGAGGGATTGTGTGTTTGAAGGAAAGGGGTGTTGTTTGTTTGTCGAGTCCCGCGGGATCCTAAATGTGTTAAATCCCATGTGTGAGACGATATAAGACGGACCAGCATCTGCCAAAGAAACTTCCTTCCCGAGCGAAGCCACAGTTCATCTCTGAGGAGAACGTCAGACACAATGAGATCCTCCGAGAGAGCTTTGTCTTGAGGCAGCAGCCAGATGAAACACTGTGGACGGCCTTCATTCTCATGCAAAGAATTATGAAAAAAAATATGAATACTATTTAAATTTACATTATGAATGGATATCATCATCATCCATCAATGACAAGATACAATATTACCATTACAAACTTAAGCTTAAATAGAGGGAAGGTATGTTTATTGCACAACTGAGGAAAGAAATATTTGTTTTAATGTGGATAGTTCATTGTGGAAGCTCTAAAACGTAGAAGTATTTAGATTTTTTAGAAGAAATACAACAATTTGAATTACTATGTTATTAAGTCAAATTTCCTTTGTATTTTACAGCAAAATATGCTTCTGTATTAAAAAAAACAATTTGTTTTTGTAGTTAAAATCTCAAGGTCCACTTACTCACATTTTCTTGAGCTTTCAACTGCATATCATGCTCTTCGTGGAGATTGGTTAGAGATGTGTAAAGCTCTGGAAAATGTTGGAAAATGAATGGCACACTTGTTACCAATGTCAAGAATAAACTTCCGCAATTAAATATTAACCAGTTTATACATGTATACTTGGTTGGTAGTTTGTATAGAAAATCACCATTGAATATACTTATAAAATATGATCAACTGTACTGAATTAAATGCTTGGAATCTTTAAAAGTAAAGCGAGGTTTGTTGGTTGGTACTTTAAGTGTGATACCATGATGAATAATGTTTGTCAGAGGGGGTTCAGAAGGAAGAAAAGCATTTGACTCTTAATGAGAAGAAGCAACGCAAGTTTAGCTTATATTTTCTAGACATCTTAATAAAAACAGTTGAGAAATATAAAATAATATAATTTATTATAAAAGTATATCTGAGCTTGTAAATCTCCACAGACTAACTCGCAACACAGAGATATTTATAGAAACTTATTAGACATACTATTTGTATGTGTGCAATGCATACTTCAAATGTATTTAAGTGCATAATGCTATTTCTGTTTATTGTGTTTATACAGACATGAGTGTGTAAGATCCAGTGTATTATAAACCTGACTTAGACTCCTGGAAGAAAATCAGATAATTGCTGTAAAGAATGGAGGCAGCAAACTGATGCTCATTTTGAGTGTTCTCAGAGTGTGATGTCTTTTTTCTATGAAACATTTACAAATATTGTTTTGATTAACCAAGGTAGCAGCGTGCCACAAAGAGTTATTTGTGCTCCATTTAGACAGGGTGGAACCCTCAACCCACCTGACTTGATGCATCATGACAGTACAACACCAGTGTTAGCTGCTTTGAGGGACTCCACTAATTGTAGTATTTATGGTTCACAAGCGGAAAAAAGCTGTCCACCTGTACATAGATGTTCAAGTACAATTAGTCCTGCAGTGTGGTGAATTTATTTTCCTTTAAACAGCATCCCAACCGACTGCTTAGCTTGGCAGAGCTAAGTAGGGTTTGTGCAGTGGATATCCAAATGTGCGATCGTCAGAGGATTTAACAGACCAGACAGGTTGTGTCAGTGTCTGGATAACTATGAGGCACAAAAGGAAAATATTTAGCCAACATGCAATGATTTGTATCAGGTGGGCAACATTTATATTCATCCTCAAAACCCCCCAATGTTTTTTTTGTTTTTGTTTACCAGGCAACATCATGCCTACCCAGCAACAATTTTACCAAAGTACCAAATCCAAAGCCTTTCAAATCCCTTATAAAATCTTATTTGAAGTTACTAAAGGCTAAAATAACTATAACTTGAGTAAATATAATCATCTTTGAAGGCAGAAACTAACTTGCATAGCTAGATGTCAGTAGAAGTAAAAGGGAAAGTGTGCTTATTTTGTAATTTGGGTGAACCAATCCTTTTACAGATATACTAGGAACCCTCCTTTTCTCATCCATGAACCCTTCCTACTACTTCATGTGATAAACCCTTGGAGACTTCAAAAAGTATATCCATATCCCATGAGGCTCTGGGCTCAGCTTGCAAGCGCAATCTACTGTCAGAGTGGGAATCCCCTGAGAAACAAGCTCCTCACTGAAGACAGTTCACTCACGAGAGAACTATGCAGTGACAAGCTAGACATGTAGGAGCTTTGACACAGCACTTCAACGACAAAAAATATGCTTCTATTAGACAAGAAATGTTTAAATGTTTTTTGAAATTTAAGGGGTCAAAGCATTGAAATAAACACTACAACAACTGTTTTTGGAAAACATAAAAAATGCACACATGTAGGCCACACATCCACTCAAACACACAGCAGAAACAGGATATTCCTGGCAAAGTGACACACAGACAAAGCTGCTCTCTGCCCCACTGGAAGCTGTGCACCTGAGTCTCCGGCCTCTCGCCTGGATGCTCCGGTGGAGAGATGGATCTTCCAGGAAAAAGCTGCAGCAAAATCAGACCTCTTATCCCTCCTGATGTATCTTTTATTACCTCTCTAACACTGCCCACCTATGGACAACAAGACACAGTGACCCTGTCATGTAGGCTATCATTCCATACCTCAAACAGAAAATCCCACTCTCCTGCAGGGTTTCTCTCACAATTAGATCAGCAACCAGCAAGCTGTTGATGCACACTGACACCGCAATGAACAGAGATTAAGAAAACAGGAGAAGATGCAGATTAAAGGAACAGCACAGCAGTATGTACTTTAAACATTTCCCCTGCTGACATCCAATCTGATGCTAGTCTGTGTCTTCAAGTGCGTGTGTGTGTGTGTGTGTGTGTGTGTGTGTGTGTGTGTGTGTGTGTCAAAACCACCCACTGTAGCTTCCAGCATCAAAAGAATCATGTTGGAGGCTAAAATACCCGTGCTGAGAAGGGCGAGATGACAGGTGGGAGGCCTGCACACTTTACTCTTCCTGTTTATGTGGCATTTTAGTCATAACTGTGACAAGCATGACTCACCATGAATATCCCATATCACTGTTGGAATAAGTACTACATTATATATTTGTTTATTAAGCATGTGTGGATGCATTTTGCAAAGATAAATTGTAATAATCTGAAAAGAGGAAGGCTGCTGGTATATATTGATTTCTTTTTTAAGCTGAATCACTGCTGAGGAAAAATCTTTATGCAAAAGAACATTTTGTTCACATCAGCACGTAGACCTGGAGGGAATACATAACACACAGAAACTTGAATGAATTAACTTTTTGCCTGTTTAACAATATCAGCCAGCACAATGACATAGCTTGCTGGCTACTGAGCAATGGGTCTCCAAGAGAAGGCCCAGTGGTTAAAGTGGGACAAAACAATCAGGAACGGCTTTCAGGTACATTTGATTAACAAGTAAATCTAGTAATCTAATTGGCAGTTTTATACATCATTTTTTCCTTTTTGTAAATCTCCAGTCCCTCCAGGATTTCGCGGCCTTTTTTTAAGATCGTTGTGGCCCAAAATGCTTGATTTTGCAAATAATTGGGATAAAAGTTGTGATGTCTTTTTGTATGTTTGTTGCAATGAAATTGTAGGAGACAGAGAAAGTAGCAAAAAAAGTTGTGATTTTTTTTTTTTTTTTTTTTTTTTTTTAAACTTGTCTTGGGGAGAATTAAATTATTCTTGGCTGAGCTTTCTTTGTAACCTTACCAAAACGGCTCAGGATGCTGCAAATGTTGGTATAATATGAAATGGCTGGTGGATTTAAGACAAAAAAATAATAATTTATTGAATTAATCAAATTTGATCATATGTGTCAGTGGCTTTTTGATCTTCACATACTTAATTTCCTAACCTGGGCTGGGACACACATTCATTCGGTTTGATTAAGGACTTATTGGACTTTAACTTATCATTGTACTTACAATAACGAGCGTGGCTGTCCTCAATTTAGGTCATCCTGTACAATTCATCTCAGTTTTTTCCTGCATTCACTGTGTGTGTTTGTGTACACGCGCGTCAGTCCAGCAGCAGCCCCGCCCGCGGCAGAGAGCCGACATGATTGAAACAGAAGCTGCTTGTGCGACTTCAGAGGGAAAAATCTTTACAGCGTAAATTGATGTTAAAATGTATACAGGTTGGCAGGACGGTCTGACATGTTTTGTTGGAAAATGTGAGATGTTCGAGTCACACACGTCTCATATCAGAAAAAAGGAACTTAATTTGGCGATGTACTGTACATGTGACGTCAAACCGTTCTCACTCCTGCTTGGTTTCTGGCTCTCAGAATCACATACTAATACAAAGTCTGGCACGTGGGACTGCTGGGATTGGTTGAAGTTGCGGGAAACTCCAATTATTGTTCAACTTTGCGGAAAAGTTGCAATCTGCCCTTAAAAAAGACACTTACTGAATGTAGCAGTCTGAACCCAGCAGACAACAGACAAAAGACAAAAAAACAGCGACTGGAAAATCAGCAAGTAACATCAGTAGGCAATAATCAATTATGGTCCGTCACTGCATCGAGGCAGTTGCACAAAATCTGATAAATTGCGTGGATTGTCAGCAACCAGAAATCTTAAATTGAAACCTAAATTTAAAAAAAAGAATAAAATGTGCACTATATCCATATTTGAATATAACAAGAGACTAGTCTAGGATGCATCTTTAAAATAATGACAATGCATGCGTTTCATTACATTACATTCAGTGCACTGTTTCTGTTAACATCTCTTGCACACCTGTCCCACTCCACACAGACAAGCAGATGTAAACTATAGTCGACATGTGCTCAGCACTGTCAGAGGTCATAATTGACATGTCAAAGTGTGTACATACAAATGACATCAGATTGGTTTAAGCTGCATGGAGGTAAACGTCAGGATTAGCGCCCTGCCTCAGAGGAAATGCTGCAGCCTCTTTTCTGTCACTAACTGTTGACCTCACTGTCACTCAAAAACATCTTCATATTTGTTTATTTCTGCTGAGATTAATATGAATTTTCCAAAAGGTATATTTTCCCCAAAGACACTATTAGTTTACATCTAAACAAGCAGCCACCACATCTCAGAAAATAGATTCACTGAATGCATGCCATATGGCTACCTAACTAATTCATTACATTGTATGGAGGTAACTTACAGTAATCTTATACAGGTAAATTATAATCAGCATCTTCTCTGTTACCCAACAAGGTCAGATTTCATTGTCATATCTGCTCTCTTTCCAGGGAGGATGAATATATGAATTCTTATTTGGAAACAGCCCCAGTCAAGGCCCCAGATGTGGAAAATAGACATGAGTCACAGAGTCGAGATGAATACACAAGGAAAAAAACATCCTAGATCACATCATGCAACTATGTGTTCTTTTTCAAAATGTTAGTTCATATCGTGCTTATTCTTAAATATTGTTTCTGCTACTTGTTCAAGCATAATTGCCATTTTAGACATCTTAAAGTGTAAGGCCAAAATCAAAAATACATATTTTCCCCCTTACTTTTAGTGTTATTTGTCAATCTAGATTGGTTTGATGCGAGTTGCCAAGTATCTGCCTTCTCTCCAATACATACAATGGACTACAGTTGATGGCACTCGACTTATGGAGCTCAAAAGTGCCAAAAGAAATAGGTAACAGCAATGTATCTGTCCAGAAATCATGACCCAATCAGTCAAGATAATCCAATGACCTTGTTGTGAGCAGTTTCATGTCGGAACTATGGCAGAAATCTCTACAGCCGATGTCTCCAACACTGCAACTCACAGGAAAACAACCTGGATTGATAAATAGCACTACAGGTAGGAATGCTGCTTGAGTCTATATTTATGCAACAACAACAACAGATGGATAATGTGTGCTGCATCTGAGTAGGAACATTTTAAACCTAGGTTTTTTTCAGTGAGAAATTAACTCCAATTTTCACTGTGATCACGATTATTTCCCAAGATAAATTCATAACCAGCCAGTTGTCTGCAACTGTCCAAAAAATTAAGCTTGATTTTTGCTGAATAACAAACTTTAATATGAACAGTGAAATAAAAGCCTAATGAGCTGTTCCTTCTAGTCATACTTTCAAGTCACGAGTCTCAAATTCCTGTTTATAAATTCGGAAGATAATAATAATAACAACTAGCACTTTTAAGGTCACTCAGTGACACTTATTATATTATTATAATATTATAATGACATTGCATGACGGAGAGGTAGTCTTAATTATCACGGCAGAGCGCGCAGCACAAACAGCACAACACAGTCAACATGAAAGATACAATGCACTCCATCTTACACTGAACACCTTTGCTGCCTTTATATATCCTACATTTTGGCTGACAAGCATTTACAGAACCAGCTTTCCAGAATACACAAAATATTTTGTATAAAATCCTAAAACTTGATTGGAAAGCCACAGGATTTTAAATCATGCCCAGTACTGGCATGCATGCCTCAACTGTTGTGTATTGCTTGGCTTCCTATTTTTGCTTTTACAGTAAGACAGAACCCTTCCTTGCATTAAAAACATGCTACTATGCGTATGCTTGGAAAGCTGAAACAGTGGTCAATTAATAACCTATTTTGATAATTGATTAGCCGTTAAATCATTTGTCAAACGTTTTCCTATTTCAACTTCTGCAGTCTGAGGATTTGCTGCTTTTCTGTGTTAAATATTATTATACACTGAATACAGTTGGGATTCAACTGTTTGTCAAAAAATCTTTGACATCACCTTTAGGATTTAGGTTTAGGATTCTATTTTCTAAAAAAAATTAAAAATAAAAATAAACTGAGGTTGCAACCCTAAATGCTTATCTTCATAGATGTTAAGGAATCTTCTGTGTTCTCCTGTACTGATTTTAAAATCCTACCTCAGAATTCTGTATGGATAAATTAACATCTGTTGAACCCTGTCCACATGGATAACACTGGCAAATTTACAGCAATAGATACCAACGTGACAATTTGTAATTAAACTAAAATAAAACAGTGAGCACAGAGCCTCACCTGCCTCTTTGTTGGCAGCCTGATTAGAAATGTGATGCACGGCGGCACCATTAGTGAGTTCAAGCACATTTAACTCTCATAAGTCTGCAAAAGCCTCGGGCAACATGCTCCTTCTTCCATCCATACACTCCCTCCCACTCTCTTGGTCTTTCAAAAAGATTATTCTTTTAAATGATCATTTATACTGACAAGTGTTTGCTTGCTCACAATTAATGTGACACAACAGGGGGGTAATCCTGGTAATTTAGGACTTCTGGCCCAAGGAGCCACTGCAGTATGGTAATTAAGCTATGGTTTTAAACACCAGTAGCGCCCCAACCAAAGCTAATGGACGGAGTACCACTACTTCCCAAGAAGCTTTACCTGAGCCCCTGGTAGCATCTTCAGAGATGATAATAAATGGATTCCCCGTGGAGCCACGAGACAGCATCATTAAACAGGTGTTAGATCGAACCAGAAAGTGTCGCTGCTGTGATTGCCTTGGTGAGGTGTATAATACATATATAGTGAGCCAAAGTTCAGAACGTGTCTATATTTGAGTGTCTGATTACATGCTGAAAAGGGTGAAAAACTCCCCAGTATTCTTGAATTACTTCCATATATCGCTTTTGTACACATTTTAGTGGTGGTCAATATTAGAAAAGCAATTATGCAACACTCCTTGATGCTTCATCTGTTCACCTCAGTTACTACTCTGTATAAAGAGATGAATTTACTAAAGCACACACATTAAAAGGTAGTTACAGTAGTGTACTGTCTGTGAAAAAAAAGAACACAAGAGACAGAGTTAGAAGAAAGAGAAAAAAGAACAAAAGCAGTCTAAATTTCAATTTACCGACTCTCTTCTCTATTGATCAGCTCTTCTTCCCTCACCTCTTGGTCACGCTGCAGTTCAGACATCAGGCTCACGTCTCCAGAACAGATGTGATGTATCGTGACATGTCTCTCCAGCAGCCCACCTACCGCTGTCCTTCCACAGCAATACCAGCTTTGTCCGTCAACATACTGTACCTCTAACCACATCAATGCAAACAAACAGAAGATCTACACTATGCACTCAATGAAGTGCAAGGAAACTTGTACAAATATTCTAAACTTTGTACAATTCAAAATGCAATTACTAAATGCTTTCCAGGCATGTGTAAACCCATGAAAATGTCACAATATGTAAAGAGAAAATTGGGAAATGAAAGGAGGTGAAATGTACAAACACATACAAAGATAGACTTATTTTCTTACATTTTGTTTTTGTTATGTAACTGTTTTGTTAAGATCCCACTGTGGTAAAAAGAAGAGCAAGTGTTGTCCTGGTTAAACCTTTAAGTTGTAAATGATGTTTGTATCATATAGTATATTTTTCTAAATGGACAGCATGATATCACTGGATAACACATGAGTATCTGGTTGGGCATGGGAATTGTTGTAATTATCATTATATCATTTCCTTAAGTACAGTGGTGGACAAGATTTACAGATGTAAGGCACTTGTACTTTTCATTCTACGGTACTTTCTATTTCTGCTCCACTTCATTTCAAAGGGGAATATATAATGTTTTATTGTATTATGTCTGTTTCTGCATGTTGTCTATTTCTGCATGTGTTGTTTTGTTTCCCTCCCATGTATCCTCTCTATGTTTGTTGGTCCTGGGATGCGTTCAGGCTCAGGGTGTTGTTTGTGGTTGGTTGTTGCCATTTATGATTTCTAAATATATAAAAAATATTTGATCACAAATAAAAGAGTTATTGTATTCATATTTGCCATAGTTTGATTAAAACGTATGATTTAAAGCGTGAAATAATTTTAGAAATTATGTAGAATGCAATGTTGGATTAAAATGTAATTAAAATTGAATTACACAATCAGTCACAATAAATATAACACTCTGAATGGTGAAATCTTGCATAATGAGTAATCTATTTACTCAAGCTGTTCCGAGTATGAGTACAAGACGAGTACGAGTCTATGTACCTATGCAATATCACATAATTTAGCCCCGTAACCATCATACTTTTATTAGTTGTTGTTCTTTTTCAATTATGACTGACTGTCATAATTGTAAATAATCAAATAACATTCTCTGTATGCATTTGTTTATGTTTTGCAAAGGGTTAAACCTGAGCATGAACCTGACCATATCCATACTGGGTTTGTAGTATACAGCTGGTAAGAAATATGTATGTATGTA
>NC_045747.1:15430953-15433038 GCF_008692095.1 Etheostoma spectabile | reverse complement strand
TATGTATGTATGTATTACTATTACTGCAGTTGTCCGGGTTCGTTCCCAGCCCACGGCCCTTTTCTTCATGTCGTCCCCCCCTCTCACCCCCCTTAACTGTCTACAGCTGTCCTATCAATTTAAAAGGCAAAAAAGCCCAAAACCTAAGCACAACAACTGTCAAATCTCTCAAGTATTTTGTGCATTTGTTTCATTCAACAAAAGGTTGAGTAGTATTAAAACATCTATTTAGTAGGTGCTTGAAGCGCAGACAGAATAATTATTTGAACAAATATTAAATATAAAAGCTACAGAGTATTTTTATTCTGCTCTTTAGAACAAAGAGAGAAGACTCCTGGGATGCAGAAAGCTCATCACCTTTGTGCTCCAGCCTTCATTAGTTTCTTTGGAAATCAATAAGCAAAAGCTCCAGACAAATTAAACATCCATCCTTGTCTACATCTTCTTCTTTTTTTGTGCATGTGCCATCAAATTACTTCAACACAAAGCCACAAGGCGAGAAAACAAAGATGGGAATACAATGGAAAAAGTGTGAAGGTTCAATTTAAGAGAGGAATTAGTATCCCTCAAATGAATGCCTTGTGTACAATTTACCTCTCCAGCAGATTTATTGGGGAAAGAAACACTTAGGATGGAATGGTTCAAATAAAAAATCTGACCTGTTCGGTCCGCTACTCACAGGTCAGGGCATGTATATATTGCTCGGTTTATTTTAGCCTTACAGATTTAAGTCAAAAGGCTTTCAAATACAAAAAAATTCAAATACAGTTATGTATCTGTCCCAACTGATGTGGTGCTGAGTGCAGCTGTCAGTCAGTGACAGAAAAGGCGGTGGTTAAAAGCTTCTTTTTTTTAATAATCCTAAACTGTTTACATCCATTATTACTAGCTTGCACTCTTCTTCTCTGACATTCTTCTTCTCTTCCATTCTTGACACATTTCCTCAATCCTTAACATGTTACTTCAACTGTCCATCAGTGAAAGAGTGTGAAACCAGCAGCAGGAATGTGCATCAGTCTGCCTGCATGCTCACATTTGTTTGTGCACACCACAAAAATAGTGATTGGTTAAAACCTCCAGAGGGTAGTTGAACTGTAGTTTTAAATTCTCCTCATGTTTTGTGTAAGAAAGTGTAAGCTATGACCCTGCAGTAGGGCAGTCAATAAATATTCTATATTCATATTCAACTGTAAACAAAACTAGATATTTGAATATGAAAATTAATATTTGTTTGTGAAAAGTAGCACCAATATGGCTGTCATCCTTGCACGTTCTCACCTGGGCAGCTGACACCTAAACTTTAAGCTCCTTGGTAAAAAGTCTGTGTATTGTCTAGGGAGGGATCCAAATATTTGAAATATTCTTTCGATAAAGTGCTATTTTTTCAACTGAGTCATGAGGACGAACACAGAATTGTAATGATATTAACCAAGGGCACTTCTCACATATAATGTATGTACATGCGCGTACATTCATCACTTTAACAAGCACACATGCTACAATATACTGTAGTATGTCAGCGGAGCAATATACAAATTAATAACTGCACATCTTCTGCGACATAAGATAAAAAAAATTACTATGACTCAACTGAGCTGAATAAAAGCGTAGGCTAGGTATGTGGTGACAAAGCCTGAGTGGAGCGGTGGGTCTGAACTTTTCCCCACTCCACTCGCGGGAGTGGGCGAGGTGCAGGGGTGATGCAAGCTCAGGCAGAGGCAAAGTCTCATTTCCCTGCTTCAAAAAGTCAGCAGCTTTGTAGTGTTTCATGTCCCGGCAGCCGAGGCTTTCCCTCTGCGCTGCCAGTAAATAAAACCTGACCTGAACCAGAATCCTCTGCGGGGGAGCTGCAAGCACAGACTGTGGGGATCGCCTTCTGTTCAGTCTCTGCTTTCATGTGGAAGTGAGAGCATTGTGGGCATTTGTCTGTGGCGGTAACTGCGTGGGTATAGGGTTTCAATGTGATACTCGCTACAAGTCAAATTACTGCAGCAGGATGGTAATGCCAACAAAAGCCCTTTTCTTTCCCATTTTCCTTCTCTTCTGCTCATGTCACTCCTTTTTATTCGGTTCATTCACCCTCCT
>NC_045747.1:15429385-15430943 GCF_008692095.1 Etheostoma spectabile | reverse complement strand
GTCATCACCACGAGAGCTCTGTCCTGCTAACCCATTGTTTGCCATTAAGTACTGGCTGGACCTGCCTCTCATCAGCACTAATTGAAGAACACAGCTTTAATAAACAACAAGCTTTAATTGGCACGTCTTGATGGCCCTGCTTATCAAGTCAGGGTTTTTTTCCACAGCATGTGATGTTCTTCAGGTGATTAACTCTTCATCTGCTGTTTCACCACTGCTGCCGGGGAAACATTGATTTGAGTAAATCCCCTGTATTAGTAGCTCCATGATTTACGGCCGGCTACACAGTCATAAAGGACACTGAGGATCAATATCCCACATGCCCACAGTGATCACATTTGAGACATTTGGGACATACAGTGTAGATTAAGGTCAAGAGACTAATTTTTACAATGTACAGTATATCTGAACCTTTAAACCTTTAAAGAGAATTTGACTTTTGCAGAGAAGAAAGTGCAAAAAAAAGTGTATGCATGGATAACAATATGAACAGTATTCATGACTAGTATGGAGCCAATTTTTGCCAATACAGAAATAATCATGGTAAGTCAAAAATATTTTTCATAATTGTTACTTAAAAAAATCCTCCATTTCTTAAACGTTTAATCTAATAATTCTGAATTAAAAGTCAAAGATTTAACTTTAGAAAGTCAGACTTTTGACTCAGTAAATTTTTTTTAAAACTTTTATTAGTCTTTTGATTTGTTTTGTTTCTTCTTTGGCCGGCAGAGATGGGCTTCCACAGATCAGTCGTGCAAATGTAGACAACAAAATTGTATATTGTGTTACTGCTAAATAAATAAGAGAGAAACTGTGCAAGAACTGTCTGTATACAAATTTGTAAATAATGCAAATAAAACAATATGAATAGAAGCAATCATTTTGCTCCATAAAATAATTCATTGCTACTTTCATTTAGAGCTTTCTAATCAGGATCATTAAATGTGGGACTTTTCCCAGCATGAAAGAAAACACTCCCGACTTATCACTGATTCACATTCATACCTCCCTTCATCTGACCTGCTATTCAGAAAGCTGACTATGTTAATAAAGCAATAAATAAATGGAGGATAATAGAGGATTAGGATTTAAGAATTTAAAAATGATTTAAAAATGATAAACTAGATCGATACACTGAACAAGAAATAAAAACAGTTGCCTCCTTTTGTTTTCAATCAACTATCTATTATTGTCGTTGCTGTGATGTAACAAGTAATCTCAGAGATGTCTTTCTGCTAATTTGTTAAAGTAAAAGAATTATGGAGGAAAACATGCTATGTGTAAAAAAAAAAAAAAAGAAAGGCATATAAATGCTCTGGCAGCACACACCACTAATTGTTGCTTCTTGGTGCCATATAAACATGGTAGGGGAAAGGGCTTCTGCGCTGGAGCTGGTGAGAGTAGTTGTCACATCCCAGAGCTAATTAGAAAAGTTCTTAAGAATGATAAAGATAAAAAAAGAATTTGTTTTGCACAATGTTTGGATTTTACCCTTTTGAAATCATTCAATTTGAAAGTATGAAAATTGTCTGCACGATTATGGCCAAAATGATAATCA
>NC_045747.1:15429187-15429375 GCF_008692095.1 Etheostoma spectabile | reverse complement strand
GATCAATATTGAGATCACGATTAATTATCCCAATTATTTGTTGATTTTAACCAAAACTAATTTTATTGTCATTTATAACTGCTTTCACATCCATATTTTGCTACATTCCTCTTATGTTGAAGTCGTATGTTGTACATACATGCAGCTGCAAGACATGTACACTACCGTTCAAAAGTTTGGGGTCACCC
>NC_045747.1:15427318-15429177 GCF_008692095.1 Etheostoma spectabile | reverse complement strand
GTGTTTTCCTGAAAAGTCACACTTATTCACCACCATGCGCTGTGAAATGAATAGAAAATAGAGTCAAGACATTGACAAGGTTAGAAATAATGAATTGTATTTGAAATAAGATTTTTTTTTACATCAAACTTTGCTTTCGTCAAAGAATCCCTCATTTGGAGCAATTACAGCATTGCAGACTTTGGCATTCTAGGTGTTAATTTGTTGAGGTAATGGAGAAATTGCACCCCACGCTTCCAGAAGCAGCTCCCACAAGTTGGATTGTTGGATGGGCATTTTTGCGTACCATACGGTCAAGTGCTCCCACAACAGCTCATGGGGTTCAGATTTGGTGCTGCGCTGGCCACTCCATTACCGATAGAATACCAGCTGCTGCTTCTGCTCTAATAGTTCTGCACAATTGGAGGTGTGTTTGGGTCATTGTCCTGTTGTAGGATGAAATTGGCTCCAATCAAGCGCTGTCCACTGGTATGGCACGGGGTTGCAAATGGAGTGATAGCCTTCCTTATTCAGAATCCCTTTACCCTGTACAAATCTCCCACCTTACCAGCACCAAAGCAACCCCAGACCATCCTGTTACTCCCACCATGCTTAACAATGAGATGGCGTCAGGCATTCTTCCAGCATCTTTTCATTTGTTCGCATCTCACAAACGTTCTCTTTGTGATCCAAACACCTCAAACTTGGATTCATCCGTCCACAACACGTTTTTCCAGTCTTCCTCTGTCCAAGTGCTGTGTTCTTTTGCCCATCTTAATCTTTTCTTTATTGGCAGTCTCAGATATGGCTTTTTCTTTGCCACTTGCCCTGAAGCCCGAATCGCAGCCGCCTCTTCACTGTAGATGTTGACAGGTTTTGCGGGTACTATTTAATGAAGAGCCAGTTGGGGACCTGTGAGGCGTCTGTTTCTCAAACTAGAGACTCTATGTACTTATCTTCTTGCTCAGTTGTGCAACGCGGCGTCCCACTTCTTTTCTACTCTGGTTAGAGCCTGGTGTGCTGTCCTCTGAGAGTGAGTAGTACAACAGTTGTAGGAAATCTTCAATTTCTTAGCAATGTCTCGCATGGAATAGCTTCATTTCAAGGACAAGAATAGACTGTCAAGTTAGATGAAAGTTCTCTTTTTCGGCCATTTTGAGCGTTTATTGACCCACAAATGTGATGCTCCAGAAACTCAATCTGCTCAAAGGAAGTCAGTTTTGAGCTTCTGTAACGACCTAAACTGTTTTCAGATGTGTAAAAATGATTGCACAAGGGTTTTCTAACATCAATTAGCCTTCTGAGCCAATGAGCAAACACATTGTACCATTAAACCCTGGAGTGATGTGCGGAAATGGGCCTTATACACCTATGAGATATTGCACCAAAAACAGACATTTGCAGCTAGAATAGTCATTTACCACATTAGCAATGTAAAGAGTGTATTTCTTCAAAGTAAGACTAGTTTAAATTATCTTCATTGAAAAGTACAGTGCTTTTCCTTCAAAAATAAGGACATTTCAATGTGACCCCAAACTTTTGAACGGTAGTGTAAATGAAAATTATCTGAAATAAATAGCCTAGGATATAAATTGTATCTCTGAGAAAGCTCCCTCACTTGTTTTCAACAATAACTGATTAAAAGAGCTAGGGAGAGAGGGGAGTGCGATGGACTGAAGCGTATGAGAGACGGCTGATTATGAATGGGTCCAGGTCGAATGGCAGGTCAGCGGAGTTACACACGTCGTGTATATGAAATGTCTGTATCGTCACTGCGCTGCATTTTTATGAACCATGATATTCTGGGCATGGGTCACTTCTCTTGCCCATGTCCAGCAGGCTTCGTCTTACACTATTACTCTACAAACTGAAGTTAGTTG
>NC_045747.1:15426854-15427308 GCF_008692095.1 Etheostoma spectabile | reverse complement strand
CTTCTGTGTTTTTTGCCATGGCGGATGCAATAACAGAGAGTTACCAGCGGAAACACAGGTACAAATACAGGTTTCGCTCTCATGCTTAACAACATACAGCTGTGGACAAGTTTCAGAAGTGTGGACCAACGCTGTCGCCGCTCTGTCTCTGTTGCTGGGAGCCGTTTGTGAGTGAATGGGGGCGGGGCTCCGCGGAGAGTAAGAGGAAGGGAAGCCAAAATCGTGATTGTGATTAAAATTTGATTAATTGCGCAGTCCCAATATATTTTAAATCTGTTAAGATTAATGATTTATGGTGCTACTGCAGAACAAAAGGCCCACTTTCAGTCTGCACAGAAAAAATTAGGTGCTTCACTCAAGGCAATCAATAATAACCCCAGATTGATATGTAGGTGCATAGAACACAAAATAAAATATTAGCTTTTTTCTCTGTGTGTGTGTGTGTGTGTGTGTG
>NC_045747.1:15407880-15426844 GCF_008692095.1 Etheostoma spectabile | reverse complement strand
ACTCAGTTGGCAGTGTGACTCATTGGGCCCTGGGTGGCCCTGTCAGGCTTCTTATCTTGCTTCTGACTGAACGTTCCTGGTTCTGTAAACACAAACAAATGTGCCCTACAGGAGCGCCTGCCGGCCTGCAGCTCCCTCATGCCTCCAACTAATGAATTTTTAAATACAGCATCAATCAAACCGCAGGCCAGATCAATAGACCACAGAGCTGCGGAACTAGGTTTTGGTACACACATTGCTTCCACCCAGCCATCTTGTCAAGCAGCCTTTCACTTTGACCCGAGCTTCACTTTGGCTTTGGTTAAAGCTGGGGCAGCCGACCAAGAGCAGAGCAATAATATCAAGGCAGGTCGGTCCAGTAATGGAATCTGATTAAAGAGATAAGAAGTGTTTACAGTAGGACGGCAGCGTGTCCTCTGTGCAGGACTGACTGACCCTATATGGTTGATTAGGACGTTTATAGCCAGTCAATCAGAGCAACGTCAAATTGGTCATGGACCATCATTGATTTGGCTCACTTTACAAAACACTGAGGTCATTGTGGACATGTATCCATGTCAGAGACACAGCTGACTGAAACTGCACACCAGTGCCTTTACAAAATAATGTAATGCCATTGTGTCCAAGAAAGCCACATACACAAGGTAAAACACCCACACAAACAGAGTGGGGAGTCACCATGCAATAATAGCTCCAGACACACACAGACCATATTTCAACATGGAATAAAAATTTGGATTTGAGTGATCTGATCACAAGTGGACAGCTCTAAGTACAAGTGTTTAAAACTGACAGTATTGTGTCTCCAAATGCGTCCTGAGTGACCACTTTGTATCTCACTTCCCCGCTCTATATGCAAATAAACAGTACATCATTTCCTTTTACACACTCAGCTACACATTGTCAGCATTTTCTTCTCTCACTTGGCAGATTGGAGTTTTAGTTATACAAACATTTCCACAGAGACCAAAATACTCTTAAAGCAGAAATTAAATTTAGTTTTGAGGTAAATCTCAAGGGACCAGAGCCGCAGAATTTTTTTTACTTTAAAATTTCCCTGGCAAAGAAGGAACTCTGGTCAAAATAATGAAAATAATATAAAAGTCAATGATGTATTTTATTGATTTATCACATAATATCCCAACATGGCAGGAAACTAACTAACTACCTTACCTGCATTAATATCCAACATGCAGTAATGTTGTTTAGTTGAATGTAAAATGCCATGCTATCGGGTTACCCCTGAACTAGTCAGGCTCAAGGAATGTACGTTGTTGGGATAAAGCCTGACAACAGTTATTTCCAATCTTGCTATCTCCGTAATGGGGGGCTTAACACTGCCCAGGATAGTTGTGATCGGTTTAAAGAAATTCACACCTGAGTGTTTTTCACTGGGAAGGCTTTTGTTGTGACAGAAATAGTTGTCGTCCCCCCCCCAGTTTTAGCCCTTGACCTTTTTACAACACTTGAGTCTATTCAGTAAGGAAAATTGTGGGTATTATGACTTTCCACTCTGCCATCAAGAAATCACGGTAACTTCATGCTGGAGATATTATTTTAAAAGGAGGATGCCAACTCTCTGTGTTGTGTTAATTCAATCTAATTCAGCCATCTGCGTGAGAGGGCCCTCCACTCAACCCTGCAATACGAAAAGCTTCACAGAGACAGAGAATCTATCAATTTACCTACCTTTTGGAAAGCAAGAAATTGCTAAAAGATTAGATGCTTAGGAGGAAGCAATTTTTCAGGTCTACAGTGCAGTAAAATTAAGAGCTCAAGAGGGGAGTAATCCCCTAAATCAAATTTGATGCAACTAAATTAAATTAGAAATGTTGGGAGGAATATAAAATAAGGGGCTATATCATCAGCAATGATACATGGACAGAGAAATAGAAGGCAAAGATAAATGCCTTGTGCAAACAGAGAGGAGTAAACCAATGGAAGTGGAAAATATGTATTTGTCATCTGTGTTAGTTTCTCGGTAGGCTACTCTGTCAAAAACGAGCCAAAAGAAAACTTCTGCAGATGCTGAAACGTGCAAAATGTACCAAGGAATCATAAAAAATGTTTTGCTCATTGGTGAAAACAGAAGAAGGATGTCACATCTGTTTGTGAACATACAAAAAATGACTTGCCTGCCTGCAAGCGAGCATACTCATGTGAACTCTGAAGAAAAAAAAGCACAGAGGTGGAGCACATGGTCAAAATAGCCTGAGGACCCGTATGACGCTGAACTTTTCCAGGGTGACTTCACTCTATAATTACTCTGCACTCAATAAAAAAAAATATGTAGAATATTCCAGAGCTGAGGTCTCTTGGTAAAGACTCTAATCTAAAAAACAAATCTGACAGTCTAGCCTCTGGCTCACAGACACATTGTGACTGTCCGGCCATGATAAAGTTAAAGGGAAGCTTCAGTGAGTCCCAGGGGCGATTCTAGGATCAGACCTTTAGTGGGGCTCAAAGCCCTAATGAGAATGTGACACGGATACAATGCCTAGCAAAAGTGTTAACCCCCCTCTGCTAAATCAGTAATTTCATTAGCCGATAATCTCTGAGCTAGAACATTTTTTTTATTTTTTTATTTAAACACTATGATAGAACTAGTTTGACACTTCATAAGTCACAGTAATAACAACTAATTTGACACAGTGTTCTAACATTCAGCAATTTTAGAGGCTTACATTTTAATTTGGGTTCTAATCTGCGCCATGAAATTACCAACTTCTTCTCTGGGGACTACCAGTGTTAAACTTCACAACCGCTCTCCTGCTCTCCCTCTGACAGATTAGATAGAGACTCACCCAGAAGCGGGAGTCTGGCCCAACCACCTCTGATTGGCCAACACTATGTTTCAGTTAACCCTTCCCTTGACCTTACAGGTGTGTAGCATTGCCGACAGCGACACAGGGTATTAAACCTGTTTTAAGCCATTTGAACCTGTGATTGTTTGTCTTCGGTCACTAACAGACAAGTTTGCAAACCCAAACTTGATGCACTTAAATTGATTTTTAAAGTTTTTTTTTAAACTATAATTCTTAGGGGGCTGAGATTAAATGTAGTCTCAGAGTCTAAAAATTCCCAATGGTGAGTCCCACAAAGTCTATATGATTAAGTATTAATCAAAGAAACGGACTCCGACAAGGAAATTATCTTGTATGAACCTGTAATCGTTTAAGACATGACTAACTTAATTTTCTGTATTGTGCAACTAGATTGCTGTGTTGCTAAATGAACTATACACATAATCCACAAATACTAGAATGCATAAAGTATACTCAGAAGCTGTACTACCAAACAATGGCCTTTAATCTGCAGCAAAAGCAACAAAAGAAAAATGTTTTCTGTTTTTCTCTGTTTGCCTGCCAAGAAAAGGATTTCAGCAGCACTAAGGAAACAAGGAGCAGAAGCTGTTTGGCTAGAAGCCTGCTGGATTATTTCATTCTCAAGGACATATGTATATGTCCTGTACTCCATTAAGTCCTCCCACCATTTATGATGATGCAAATTTTGCTCAGCTGCTCATAAAATAGGAAGTCATGTAAGCCTTTAGAGCCACAGGGATTGGAGACCTCTTGTGTAAAGATGGTTGCATTAAAATAAATTCTAGTTTTGCTTTTGGACTATTTTTTCATAAAGTCAAGAGACTTAAGTCACTCTTAATGGAAACTTGGCTTATTCAAAAGTTGAAAGACTAGAGAATCTTATAAGGAGCACAGGTTTTACAAAACAGGGTCATTGTAAGATAATTTAAGTAAAGTATATTAATTATCTGATCTATTCAGACCCATCTATTTATAAAATATGCCAGTGATTCAGTATGCAGTCATAGTTAACATCATAAAACCAAAATATAATATGACCAACAGCTCCCAACATGTCAGCTGGTGAAGACATTTCAGAAGCTGGGTCCCCCAGTAACTCTTCAACAAATTTGGGGATTATAAAAACAAGGGGTTGATTATAATAAAATACATTTGGAATCACTTTACCTATATTTTGTGATAAGAAGACAATTTTAAAGTGGCAATATGTAATACTGACAGCTAGTGTTTAAAATGTTTACTGCAGTCCAAATTTAAAATACTTCATGCGATTTTTGGAAGCCTGCAATACAATGTGATGTAAGAGCTACCCAGGGTAAACTAGATCTATAAGAGAAAAATCATAGATATATATGGACAAAAACAAGAACTCATTTTTTTCTGACATTTTAACGGATATCAAAGCATTTTATATTCATTACATCTTAATAAAGGATTACAGTTTAACCCAGGTAACGTTTATAAGTTTAGTTCATAAGTTCATAAGCATAGTTTCTCTGCAACAACACTACCTTACACAGTTTCTTTCTTAGTCTTTTGACGGGCTGCTGAGTTAGAGGCCTGTCGGACACAGTGCTCAGCCTAGCAAATCACCTTAACGACACCTTGACTTGGTGTCACTTGGCGTCCGTTGTTTCTGAGGGTGAGCAGATGGTGTTTATCACCAAAAGATGGTATGGTTGAAGCTACCATAACTATTACAACATTCATTGCATGGAAGTTTTCTCATGACTTGCCTAACTACAAATCCCACAATATAAATGATAGACATGACGCTTGAGCTAATGAGATAGTTAGCAATAAGGAACTTTCTCAAGATGTAAAAGTTTGCCAATCGGTTGTGTAACTTCGTAAATGACATTAAACCCAACAGTTACCCTAAATGAACAAAATTCCATAGCCTAGGTAGGTTAGCAACATAAACTTGAGAGGTGCAAGTCAGCAAATCAACTTAACATTAACCTACTATTATTTGTTGCTGTACGGCACACAGCTCCAGGTAAAAAGCTGAGTGTGTGTGTGTGTGTGTGTGTGTGTGTGTGTGTGTGTGTGTGTGTGTGTGTGTGTGTGTGTGTGTGTGTGTGTGTGTGTGTGTGTGTGTGTGAAGAGAAAAGACACAAAAGCTATGGGAAGCACCAAACTGTGAAATCTTATCCCTTGCTGTTTTTTTTTTCATTTCTTTTGTCCGAGTATCTATAAGCAACACAAAAGTCTGGCATCAGTATAAATATGTATCTATGCGTTCTAAGTACAGGCGAAGATACAGACCCCCGTTCCAAAATGACCGCGGTGTTGACGCATGCTGAGAAGCCCAAGACAACATCTAGTCAGTATATATTTATATATACTGTATCTATGCCCAGACTCGAAGTTCACAGGGCTTGCCAGGTTGAGAATGCTGAACCCAATGTCCCACAATGTCAGTGTTAGGTTAGGTGAGTCTTGCATTGCCGGACATTACTTTACAGCGCAGCAGAGTATCTAGTTGCTAGCTGTGTTGACAGCTATAGAAGCCTGTGCTCTGGCGGAGCTTTGTACCCGGCTGACAGTCACCTTTTATCAGCTAAACATAACAACAGCTAAAAAGACAGCGACCTAGCGATCTTCTGCACCTGACTGACAGACACAATTTATTGGCTTAAAATTACTGCAACAACCAGTTAAAAGACTGCAAGCTCACGATTGTCTGTACCCAGGGCACAGTCATCTTTTGTGGGCTATGGCCACTAAACACAAGCAGTAGAAGAATTTCGGCAGGGGAAAGATTTTCGTTTCTACTACTTTCTAGACCACGTTATGTATAAAAGAATTAATGAAACATATAGCCTTTCTTCCATATAATTATAACTTTGTCTAAGTTTATATGTACATGACTAAAAGTATTTGTTGTTGCATGATCTACAAAATAATTTATGCATCTTGTATACAATGTATATTATGGTTGCATGTCAGTTTGTAAAAAAGTGGGAATCATCTTACTGTCCAACATATTATGACTTTAAAGCTTGAAATGGTAATATTAGCCACAACAATATTACATAACCTAAAAAAACATATTGCAGAACGACTTGTGGAGAATGTAAGTAGCTAGCATGTTAGCATGCTTCAGTAAATTTATCATATATTGGACCTTTAAGGGGAATTATACCAAATTAAGAGATCTGGGTTATGTATCTTTTTTATGTCCCAAATAGGCATGGACAAGCAGAACATTTTATGTAGAAAATGGATCCTCTTGTAAAGAGCTACTACTTTTCTGAAAGGCAATGTGCACTTCATCTATCCATCCATTTCCGATGCCTATCTGGTTCCAGGTCAAAGTGGTCGCAGGCTGATCTAACCACCACACATCACTCAACTCACACTACACTTGATACATTTCTCATTTGATTATTTAGAAATTGATTCATAATTGTGCAACCATCTGTGGCAGCCATGCTGTTTCTAAGCATGTGTTTGTTTGCGCTTAATGCGGCTTTAGAAAATCGATGTGTGACAAACCACAAGTTGTAAAACTGTACATGTAAAATACAAAGCGAACAAGGGATGCTTGGTATGCACAATATGCACACAGATCAATCTCATGTAACAAGTCCCAAAGAAACACTCAGACCACTTCAGGTTGTGATAGTGGCGTCTGAGTTTTTGTATAAAACAAACCAAACTGAGAATCAAAAATCTATTTTTATACTTATTTGTGTTTATTGGGGTTTGTACTTTTACCTTACCTTTGCCTTGGACTGTATCTATTGGAGTAAAGCCTCCTTACAACATGTGTGCATTGTTTCTGTTCTTCTCCTGAATTTCTGATACAGATGGTGTTGTCATGCCTCCAGCTCCAGAGTGCTGATAAAACAGAGACAACAAAACAGCTTTTTGTTTTCAAATCTGGGAAGCATTACCACCCCCACAAAACGATGGGCATGGAGAATACAATAGAGGGTGTATGGGTTTTAACAATTCTCTGTGCACGCTAGCCAGTAATAATTTCCAATATATTGTTGGGAGGAGATGGCAACTATTTTTGTTTTTAAATAAACAAATTCTCATTTTTCAGTCTTAGGTCTGATGAAGTTAAGCCTCAACTTGTGCACAAAAACAAGTGGGAGAGAATGAAGTCAACCAAGGTAAAGAAAAAATGGAAAAGGATGATTAAATCTGAAGGCTGAAAACATTGCTTTAATATATAGCTGTTTATAAAGGAACCATATTTTATCATAATCCTTGTCATCAAAATAATGTGAAATAACGCAGCAAGCAATTGCAAAAGGTGATTGATTTTCCACTTAAAACACACCTGCCAACAGGCTTAGAGAAATACATTTGTATGGGCTGCCCCTCTGTCAACAACAGGCATCAAACACAAAGACTGCTGTCAAGCACTGACAGTGAAGAATGTTTCCCACTGTTTCAGATTAAGAGACAGCAAGAAATAGATAAATCATCAGGGCTGCTCTAGAGCCAAAGCTTTTCAAAGGCCAACCTCAGCCTTCTGTTAAAGACCCGCTCCCCTTTCAGTCACATATACTTTAATGTGTTAACTCCTCTGCTGCCTGCAGAGCAGCACACAGCCACAGATGTCATGATAGGCCACGGGGACTATAAAAGAACCCAATTCCTCCCTCTGCATCGATCCGTCAAAAGGCAGACAGTTCAAAGCACCAGTGATTTATATTCTGACGACTCGAAGAATAACCATGAAAACTATGTTTTGCAGTGTTCTCCTCTGCATTTCCCAGCAGTCTTAGCTGTTCATGCTCATTATCAAATTCTTCTTATTCTTCTCAATTTGCTGATTCAAACAATTGCTGCTGCCAGAAGTGTCAAATGCATCACTCCCTGTGTGTCAGAGGACTTATCCATGGAAAAACCGTTTTTGAACCTAAAAGCTTTCATGACCTTGGTGATGAAAGAAAAGCACACCAATCTAGCATGGATAAACTGTTTTTTTTTCCTGAAAACCCAGTGTACTAAATAAAGTACAGTAAAAACATTACTCAGTACAGCTCCTGGAGTCCCAACGGCCTCCTCAGCAGCATCAAGAACAGTTAATAGTTCAATTACCACTTGGCAGGTTTGCTCTCAGGAGGAATCAACTGATACCAGCTGATTAGCTATGCTGCTGCTCAATACAGCTACTGGATAACACTCATTTGCGTGTGAACTGGTGCAAAACTCCCTGGCCGTTGATGCACAAGAGCTACATGGGTGAGCAGAGTCCAATTAGAGGAGACTCAGTAAAGTTTCCTTTAAGATATAGATCTAAGAGCACTGCAGTAACATGAAATGAAAGATAACTAACTGCCCTCAGGCAAGGTGGATGAATGTTTGTGTGCGCAGCAAATACAGAAGTTATTTATAATGGTGGTCATGATGTGTGAAACTATGAGAATTTAAACCATTGTTCTCAATCCAAGTTGACGTTCAAGCTGAAAATATACTGTGTATATTTGTTTAGTCTGGGGTCCATTCTAATGCTGAGTAAAACTTCAAAGACGTGCTCCTGTACCAGAATGCGGCACAGACACACCTAATGAGGCATCACTGTGATTGACAGGACTACTCAAACAATAACCAGATTCCGCATGCTCTGCACTGAGGTACCCTGCTTTAATGCTTGGAGTTGAAGGGGGGATAATTATCTGTGCCAGTGGAATTCATGCTGTGTTTCTGCTCCAGCAAAGTAGAACATAGTGTACGTGTATGAGAAAAAGGCACCAAATTGTGGTGGAACTATAACAACAAAGCAAGGTGTTGCAGCTTTATACTCTGACAGGGTTTAATGTTGAATACGCTGAAGTGGTGCATACAAGGGTCATACCTCTTTCAAGCTGTATTCTGTACATTTCCCTGCATGTTTGTGATGGGATGCAGCCCTCAGCAGTGCCTTATCCATCTGTGGACTAATGGCTCAAAGCTCTGCAAAGTTGAAGGAACATCATATTAACACCAGGATGATAGGACATATTGCCATCCAAATCACATTCACTTCCTAGTTTTGGTTTCTTAGAGGAATATAGTTGGCTATAGTTGGTTCAGCAACAGTTATAATATAACAATAATCAGTGGTGGAAGGTAACCAAGCACATTTACTCAAGCACTGTACTTAAGTATAATTTTGAAGTATCTGTACTTTACTCTTTACTTTTTTTTTAACATATTTTTTTTATTTTTAAGTAAGTACAATTTTAACAGAGTATTTTCAAACCGTAGGATTGCTACTTTACTTCAGTAAAACATACATTTAGGCCTACTTCTTCCACCACTGATAGTAGAAATATCGCAATGACTTACACATGGCACATGTAGCATTAGCACTAGTTTGCTAATTTGCTAATTTAGCATCAGACTTTGGAACCAACTCCACGTGTAACTTCAGTAGCTTCACCGCAGTTCATGAAAAGTGACAGATATGACTTTACCTTCTCTTACATGTGATGAAAAACAGGCAACATGACGGTTAGCGTGCGCCACCTAGCGTTAACTGTATCCATTTGAGTGTGATATTCGCAACACGGTGTCTTTTCTTTTCCAAGTAGTGGCGGCGAGAGCGCGCTCTACGTACAGCTCAGCGCCTCGAGAGGCACGGCTACCCACGCGCACATAAACTGCAGGGTCGCGCGCCGGAAGGTTGTTTAAACTGAAAAGAAAGAATAGTTTGATCATCAGTCACTCACCGACATTTCAAGCTCAGTCGTGCGCGTTCACGTCCCAGATTTGGAGATGTCCGTGCCGTCTCCGCGCGCCTGGTGGCGGAGAGAAAAGTATTTTGTCTCCTAGAAGGAATCGAAATAAAAGGACAAAATGTTTAGGTAAGTAGCTTAATCGATTGTTTGTTTGCTTCAAGTCAAACGTGTTGTTAGTTAGAAGACAACCTTAATCGATACTGTCTGTATTTGTAAGACACAGCGAAATTGGGAAACTATAGTGTGTGTGTTCATATTGATCCATCAGTTGAGGAAACATAATGAACATGGTGGAATGTTAAATTAAAATTTGTTGACGTTTATTGTCTGTTTTGGTTATTTCATATAACCGCAGAACGGCGACCTTTTAATGTTTTCCATGATCATAGACCCAGGCCCCCTTAAATAAGAATATCTATGTGAGGGACTCCGCAAACTTATAAATGTGTATTATCGCAAAGTAGACACACCATTAAACCAACAAAAGGTGTTATTTTAGTGTTACGTTTTTGCTTTTGTTTCCTCGTGGTGTATTCTGTTTGAGAAACTAGTCCGTGCAGTACGTTTTTTGCAGTGGTATTCAGATCATATACTTTAGTAAAGTCATACTAAATCTATAGTATCTAAGCACAGTACAGAAGTATAGTAGCAACGTCTACTTACATAATATATTACTACTACTTTATGTTGTTTAGTCTTATCAGCATCGGGTCATAAGACTATCATAAGGGTTTGTCTAATGTAAAATCTACATCTGCAATGTAACCATAATATCTGTCAAATGTAGTGGGGCATTATCTTAAAAGCTCATATGTTTTGTATATAAAACCCTGCTCTAAAAAGTTACTAAAGCTGTAAATGCAGCGGAGCAAAAAGTACAACATTACTTCTGAAATAAAAAAAATAAAAAAAGTTTAAAGTAGCAGAAAATGAAAATACTCAAGTAGAGTACAAGTGCCTCAAAGTTGTACTTTACTGTAAATACAACATTACTTTCAATGACTGGACACCTTACTGCAGTAAGGTTTAGGCTTTAGGAGAAATGTTAATTTTCTGTATGCTAAAATACCTGAAATCACTGCATGTGTCGTTGTATCTGGGGTTTTTTTAGCATAGGGATTTCAAGCTTTTCAGATAAACTGGCCTGTGAAAAGAAAAGGGAGTCACAGGGGCAGGAGAGAGAGAGGAGAAGGTTCTGTATAAAACGGGGAGTGTAACACAAATCTGATTAAAGAATTATAACATTCCATGGCAGAATCTCACATAATCATCCAAGCAAAAAAACAGGTTTTACAATGTTGTAATGTTGAAAAGTTCAGCTACCCTGTGGTCATGTAAAAACATTGAAACTGTGTCTCAGGCCTAATTATTACAAACTATACTCTACTGGACCTAGAGAGCTGTCTGGTTAGCCAATGACAGGCTTTCTTCTAGATAGTTTACACACATACACTGTAGGTGATCTGGAGCGGCAGAACGGGTTAATGAGTAACTAGACTTGGTAGAGAGCAGGTATGCTTTAAACTAAAGGCATACTAGAAATATGTCACTCTAATTAAACTGCAAATAATCCAAAACTAGCCTAATTCAACTGGGACTGGAAACATCAGATGGTAAGAGGTCAAAGCTATTGAGTTTTTTTCTTTGGGTTTATGTGTGTGAATTGCTGGAGCTGCTGATCAAAATGTGGAAACGGGAAATCTTGTTGACTTTGTGGTCGCCTAAAGTTCAATAAAATAATGTAATGTTTGTTGTTGGTTAGGGTTGCCCTGCTTTCACAAAAAAAAGTATTTGTAGAGCCAACTCTGTTGTCATTATGCTGTATGAAGTACAAACAAAGAGCAAGTGGACTCTTTATATACTCGGATAAAGATCAGTTGCGTGTGTTTGCGTTGCAGGTGTGCCACAATTATAAAAAAACAAAACTCTGCTGATTGTATTCTTCCTTGGTTCAGAGGTGCATTGTGTTTAGACAAAAGTGGAAATTAGAGAAATTTCTTGCATATTCTCAAGAACGATGATAATGTCACTCTCACCCAATCAGACTGAAAGCACCATCATCCTCTCCTCAACAGATAAGCGGCCATCCATAATCAAGCTCGGACAATCAGCCCACCCTGATTGGACTCTTTTCCTCTCCAACGAGTTGCTGCCTGCTGCCGCTCTGGGAGCCGAAGTCGCCATGGAGACAGTGGTGATCGTGGCCATTGGGGTGTTGGCCACCATTTTCCTGGCCTCCTTTGTCGCCCTGGTGGTGGTGTGCAGACACCGCTACTGCCACCCTCACCACCTGCTGCACCACTTCGACTCCAAGTCAGTGAAGTCTCTTAATTTGTATCTGTATCTAAATCTGTAAGCCCCTTAATTTACCTCAACAACTGATATCTGTTTTTCCACTGCCTTTTCATCATATTAATGTCCTTAACACTTTAAATAGTTATTATATATTTAATTTAAAAAATCAGTTTTCTAGTGTTTTTGTTATATTGTTTTAAAAGGTTCCTGATAAAAGGTTGCATTTCATCCTAAATATTATTTTCCACAATCTGCCTGAAAAAGCCATGGGACCTTGGTTGACACCCCCCACCTCCCACCCAATGTACAGTATACATACCCTGTTGCCTCACTTTAAGTACAGCAGACTACACAGTGCTTAATGACACAGGACCTCTTATACTACGGGACAATACCAAGTCAACCTGTCACCACTAAAACCTGCTTTACTGTTTATAGCTTTACAAAAAAACGGCAACTTGCAATTAGTCAAGTCACCACGGCCAATTTAAATGGTTGGTCATCCAGCCTTGCTTCCCTGTTCTGTTTTACAGACCCACAGTGGATCTGATTGGAGCCATGGAGACCCAGAGTGAGCCATCTGAGCTGGAACTGGATGATGTGGTCATCACCAACCCTCACATTGAGGCCATCTTGGAGAACGAGGACTGGATCGAGGATGCCTCGTACGTTTTAGCGGGCCATTTTGTTTTGTCTTTTAATGCTAATGTATTCAAGTACTACTAGTATTCCCATTTTCTGCTTCTTCATACTTCTACTCCACTACATCTTAGAGGGAAATATTGTACTTTTAACTACCCATACATTTGGTAACTTTAGTTACTTTGCGAATTCAGATTAATAATACAAAATATTTTCAGCAATAAAATATGATGTATTATTATAGGTTAAGATAAGACTTTATTGATCCCATAGGAGAATTCACCACTGCACAGAGAATACAAAAATTAAACTTAGCTCTACCTTTACCAGCTGCAACATTAGTTTGATGCACACATGAATGTATAAATAATCATAATACAGTAAAACATAATTTATGCTGTGGTATTGATACTTTTACTCAAGTAAAATATATGGGTATTTCTTCCTACTAATTCTTTGATTTTCTTCTTCTACAGTGGATTGGTCTCTCACTGCATCTCAATCCTAAAGGCAACTGAATTTCTTAATTGCTCCTTTAGTCCACATTTAGTCTGTATTTTTATTCACTGATTTTGACACATATAACTTCTACATACAGATCTGCCACACTTTGACTGAAAAGCTGGTTGCCATGACAATGGGTTCAGGGGCAAAGGTCAAAGCACCTGCAAGTCTGAGTGACATCATCACTGTGGCCAAACGCATCAGTCCAAGGTACAGATTCACCACAACTCACTATTAACACTTTACTGACTCAGGCGAACCTGCCTCCTCACATCCTCACCGTGCTGTCTCCTCGCAGGGTGGATGACGTGGTCAGATCCATGTACCCTCCTCTGGATCCAATCCTCCTGGACGCCAGGTAATCACATTTTTTGTCAAATCATTTAAAGGTCTATGACTTTGATAGCTTAATGCAAAGACAGACAAGTAAGATTGATCTGTAAGAGCTGGAGAGGAGCGATTTATCCATAATTTAATAAAGCTTTGAAATATGCAGGGATAGGAACAGTAATACAAATGTGATGTGTCACAGCAAATAGATGCTACCGGGAAAGTGTTATAACTCAAAATTAAATTTAAAGTTTATGCAATCATGTCTGCTCAGACCAACAGACAGATTTGTTTTGTTTTTTCATTTTGAAAAAGCCTTTTGTGAATAAGTGCTTCTTATCCAGCAGCAGCCAAACAGTTAAATCAAACCCATTTGACCTTTTCTTCCTCATCAGGGCCACCGCTCTCCTCCTTTCAGTCAGCCACCTGGTTCTGGTCACCCGCAACGCCTGTCACATGTCCGGCAGTATGGACTGGATCGACCAGTCGCTCAACGCAGCTGAAGATCATATGGTGGTTTTACGTGAGGCGGCGCTGGCCTCTGAACCGGATCGAGGCCTACATGGAGCTGACGTACAGAGAGAACAGGCCATCTAGACATCTAAACACAGATACAAACATATCTATTTTATCATTGGGCTTCTGTACTCAATTAATACTTACCATGGCATGTTTTTTACCAGACAGTGCCTAAACTCATCTACCAGTCCAAATGAACAAGGACACTTCTAAAGGCTGAGCCAATGGATGCAGGGACTTGAGTATGTCTCTCATTTTCACATTAAAAAGCCTTGAAAGTAGTTTCTTTATAATATTTGCACCAGAAGTGTTAATGAATACTTTGCATTCACTATAGCTACGTAGTAATAGCTGCAAAGTAGATTGAACACATTCAAATACGTTTTTTTTTATTTCTTATTTAACCCTGGTTGGTCTGTTTAAGCTGCCTGTGAGAAAAGAGGCCTTTGGAAATTTCTTCCTTGGGTGCGCCATCACCCAGCGGTGGGCCTAAATCCAATCTCGCTAGCACTCCACAGTCACATGGAGGCTTAGTCAGCTAATCCATTCTGAGGAAAATAACATCCAGTTAGCCAGTGAACCCAAAGGGGCTCCATTTGAGTGTACCAATGGAACACCAACCTTACAATTTGTGGGGTCAGCGTGACTTGCGGATGTTCTAAAACATCCCTCAGATACTCTTTTTTTACGCCATTAGATCACCAGTCTGCAAGTTGTAAACACAACAGCTGTAGTTTTAGCCACATCAGCAACAGAGTAAGAGTTTTTTTTCCAGTTGAGGTAATGCCCCAATGTCCCATAGCTGCATGGTACTATAATTAATTGAGGCTGGTGTTGATGGAGAACCATTACATTGGTCCACACCTAAACATTTTAGCACCTACTCGATGGATTTGCAAAAATATTTGGACAGACATTTGTGGTTCCCAGAGGATGAATCCTAATGGCTTTGACCTTTCATCTAGTGCCACCATCGGGTCTACATTTGGAATGCCGTGAAATTTGGCACAGCTACTCATGTTTCCCACAGGATGAAGCATAATTACTCTGGAAATCAATTTTCATTTAGCGCTGGTAATTAATCAAATGCTTGCATAAGTAAAGACATTGTCATCAGTCTGTACTTTGTGTTTAGTGGTAATTGGTAAACATTAAACATCAGTGTGTTAGAGTCATTGTGAGTATGTTGGCATGCTGATGTTAGCATTTTGTTCAAGTACAGCCTCACAGAGCTGCTGGCATGGGTCTTGTTTTTTGCCTGTGTGCTTTCTGAAAATCAGTGCTAGTCAGTCAGTCAAGAAACACTTTAATTCTGACAACAAAAATGTAAAAAAAAAAAAAAAGGTAAAATATTCTGTCAAATTCAACTTTAGCTGCTGTTTCTATCTACATTCCTCCAGGAATAAGGATATTATACAAATACCAAGTTGAGCAAGACATTTTAAGTACATCACCATTAGCCGTTATAAGAAATATTGAGCTTTAACACACACTATTGTATACAATACAGTATCTTTGTGTATCATTGTGTTGAAGCAGAATTATCATGTTGTTTTGGGGCCAGAGGGATGTTATTGGAGCATGTGGACCTGCTCTCCCATGCATAGCTAATATTCAATCCCCAAGGAGTCCTTATAAGGCATTACCCTCAGCCACAATGAACACATGGGCTTAAGCTACAATACACATGGCACAAACCTTTGTACACACGAGGCTGGCAGATAAATGAGCACATTAGTACATCATATGACACACAACCTTAAAATACACAGATTATGGAGTTAAATACACTTGTTTTAAGATTTTGGTGACAATCAGGAAGAAAAGCCGCCATTTTTGTCAATTCTGTTAACAGAAGTTAAGCAAAAACTGTAGCTCTGAAAATGCAGAGATGTTTGGATGCAAAAGTATCGATCAAAGAGGAAACCTTTAGAAAGTGGTTATCCTTTTATTTTATTTTATTGTTTACATTGTTTATTAGCATTGGTCTTTTTAATGCACTCCTTTGTTTTCTCATCCTTATTCCACAGCTTGTTACTAGTGTCCTTCCTTCACTCCCACACTCCTTTTTTATCTTCCATTGATTTTTTACAGATGTAGTTTCATAGGAAAATGTGTTGTTTTTTTGTTGCTCTGAACAGTAGCTACAGAGAAATCAATGTCTGATTAAAAAGTCCACACATTCATACTAATTTGACATAAATAAAAGTGAATCTCGTTCCTCTTTTTATCACGTTGGAAGCAGTCCTTTGTGCAGCAACGGGGTGCTAATACCCCCCTGCCATCTTCCCGTCTCTGTGAAGGAGGAAGTCCCTGCTGCAGGAGCGTCAGTCAGCCTCCATTTGTTTTTTCCCTGTCTAGCAAAACAGCCCTTTGCTTTTCTTCAGATCAATTTGCTTCCAGTCTGGGAGGGAATCATATTCATCTCTCTTCATTTCCAAAATAGTCTGAAACATAATTGTATTGATGTATTTAGGGTGAAACAATACAAAAATCAATTCATATAATAAAATATAAAAAGTTAAAGTTTAGTCTAAACTTCCACTCAGGGTTTATCATCAGATTAGAAAAATAAGAGCATCTACTTTCATTTGTAAAAAAATATGGTGAACACTGCGGCCTGCTGGTTGAAAGACATCACTGCTGCATCACTTTACCTGGAAGTCTTGATCAGACAGGTAGACTTCCAGACAATGGGGGTCCACTCCTTCAGGTAATGGGCTCCGCAGCAGCTCCTCCAGAGGGTACTGGGTCTTCATGAGCTGGGCCAGGGCGTCCTGCACCAAGGTCAGCTTCACCCGCCCCGCATCACCCTAACACACAAGAGACAGAGATTTGGCTATGACCGCAACATACTGTATTTATATCTAGACTGCAAAACAGCAGATGTATAGATATAACTTCATGGTGTTGGTACCTGTGTGTGGGGTCCCAGGCTCCTATCCCAGCGGGGGAACACGTTAGTGAAGGTGAGAGGTTCTAACCCCTCGAAGATGAGGTAGGCCTGCGGTGGCCGCCTTGGGTTCATCTCTGTGAAACAGAGAAATATCATACATTATTGTAAATACATCAACAAACCAGCAACCCTTTCCTTTCCTGTCGAGCAGCTTCCTTCTACCTTTGCAGTACTGCAATGCCGTCTGCATGGCACACCTCCTCTCGTCATGCCAGCAGCACCAAGCTGAAGCCGAGCTCTCCGTCTGCTCGGGCTGACCCCTCTGCCACAGGTAGACCTCCAGACGGTTGTCAAGCAGGAACAAGGCTGGCAGACAGACAACAAAGTTATGGGATGTATTAGACAAGAAAGTGGAAGTACAGAAGATCAGATTGATTTTGTTTCTGTGGGATGTTGGTGGCAAGAAAAAAAGGATACAGCAAAGAAAAGGTTTTACAATGGCATACTTGAAGGATTACAGGAAAAAAAAAGAAAAACAATTTTTGTGTGTGTTGGTGTGTGCTCTCACCCGGCTGTGGTACAGAGTAGAGACTCTCCTGGACAAAGGGCATTGCCATCACGAGCCCCGGCAACCGCGTTGGACTCAGCATCTCTTTGGCCTGGAAACTCCCAGAGGATGCGCTCAGGTGGAAGAGGCGAGGTGTAAAGTTATACTTCCCTGGATCTGACAGAAGATATTTTTTACTGTGATTTTAAGGTTTTCAGGGCTCTTCTGGGTGGAGAGAACCAAAGTAATTGCTGTGTTCTACCTTGCAGCATGCAGTCGTAGGCCTTCCTGTCCATTTGTCCCAGCGCTGTCCAGAAGTCCGCAGGCTCCGAACCTTCCTCCACTACCTGCACTGTCACAGGGCTGCTTTTACTGAGACCCAACTCTAGTGGACATCTAATAAACACATAAAATTCACAAGCTGGAAAATGTTTTGACCCTTCGATTTAAAAAATATATCACTGGATCCTTTAAAAAAGCCCACCCAGTGTATGTGACTCACATTTGAGTGAGATGCTCCACTGCCCTCTTGCTGACCAATCTGGAGCTGCTAGGAGCTTTACAGCCAGTCCAGAGATAAAGTACTCCCTGCTGACTGTTGAGCAGGACAACAGAGCCCCTGGACCTCAGGCCTGCACAGCAGCAATCCACTTCTAACAGAGAGCCTTCCTCTGGGAGCTCTCCTCGCACACAGAACAGACGCCACTCGGCTACAACAGATATACAGTATACTTTTGTCAAATCACATTGCAAAACAATGAAATATGTACAGCAAGACAAGAAATATGCCCTGACTGTACAATACCTGCATTCGTGGAGGGCTCCTCTCGCTTGCCCTTGTGAATGGTCAGGCCTCCCTGGAAAAGCTGCAGAAAACAGGGAGGTTCCTTTCCTTGAGGTACCACCACCTTCAGAAACAACACAACAAACACACAGCCTGTAAACAACAGCAGTCGTGCTGGAGAGGAGCTGAAAATGTCAGCATATAGTTTTGGCCTCTATACCTCAATACTGGTAAAAAAAAAAAAAAAAAGTACTGTTATGGAAATATTATGGTTCAGCTGGGCACTTCTGGTATTGGAACCTTAAAAAGGCAGCAATATTGTAAAAGGACACATGGAAGTAATTCTGCTTACTTTCAGCTATAACATAGGAATGGACAAGCCAAACAATAATGTCAAACAACATTGAATTACAACCAAATTGATCCTTTTTTAGTAATTAATTGATAAAAATATGCCTCTACCCCCATTGGACCCTTTGTTTTTCCTACTGGAGAAAATACCTGAAGACTTGCTTTCTAAGGACCAAAGTTACATATTTTGTTAATGACCGCAAGAAAAATGATTACTATTAATTGGATGAGGCCTGGCCCCCCTAAAGTAGCTCAGTGGAGACAAAAAATTAAACAGGTCCATACAAATGAAAATATGACTGCTATTTTACAGTTGAAGGTATCTTTGTTTGTTAGAAGATGGACCCCTGTCACTCTAGGCCTTGATTTAGAATAATTTAAACATACTGATGTGCAATGTCACTCCCCGGAGACCTTATGTTCTTTTTTCCCCAGCATGTTCCCTCGGATCAGGGAGGCTTCAAAATCATGGTAGCAGCTGTCGCCATGGTCCCGCTACACGTCCTGCGATGCCATGTTCATCCTGCTACGCTCTGCTGTGTCCTGCCACGTCCTCCTGTGCCTTGTAATGCCCACAGTGCCCTG
>NC_045747.1:15407491-15407870 GCF_008692095.1 Etheostoma spectabile | reverse complement strand
ATGAACTACTACAAAGAACTGCTACAAACTACCATTTCTTTTCTATTTTTGTTATTGCCACTCTTCATTCTGACCCCAACCGGCCACCGCCTACCAAGAGCCTGGGTCTGACCGAGGTTTCTGCCTAAAAGGAAGTTTTTCCTCGCCACTGTTGCACTGTTGCTTGCTCTGGAGGAAACTACTAGAACTGTTGGGTCCTTGTAAATTCTGGAGTGTGGTCTAGACCTATTCTATCTGTAAAGTGTCTCGAGATAACTCTTGTTATGAATTGATACTATAAATAAAATTGAATTGAAATTGAATTGAATGGTTTATTTATCCTGCTTCTATGTAGTCAGTATGGGTGTTGAATGAAGTTCAACCACAAGGTGACCCTTTT
>NC_045747.1:15395856-15407481 GCF_008692095.1 Etheostoma spectabile | reverse complement strand
TATTTATTTTTTGTTGCTTTGACCTCTCATTGAAAGAGTTTAAGTGTATTCTTTTGTGTTGCTAAAATTGCCTGCAATGTTTAATTTGGGCAATAACGTTAAAAAAAAATATTCCTCTACATCTTATTAACTTGTGATTGCTGTCGGAGCAAAAAACATTTTATGAAAAGCCAACACATTTGCATCCGTCAAACTGGTTAAACTCCAATGTATGCTGACCACAATTCAGTGTGTATTTGCATGTAACCACTTATATTGCATTTTATTTACCTACAGACCTCAAGTGAAAGGAAGTAAAGTATGTTTCCATCAAAACGTGTTAAAATATAAAGTATGAAAAAGCACCAAAGGCATACTTCAATACACTACCTGAGTAAATGTTGTCATAGTGTTATTGCTTTATAGTGTAGTCATAAGTAGGTGATCTGTTCTGAAGGCCTCACCTGCGAGGCTTCATGGTTGTTTATCCCAATAGACAGGAAAGCAGCAGTGTCCCGCCCGCTGACACTGGAGTCACGGCCCCGCCACAGGAAGAAGGCGGTGTGTTCTTTTTCTCCGGGACCTCTGCTACACTCATCAGTGCTGTTCATCTCATCTGCAGCAGAGAAAATCTATTTACATTTGTATTTTAGGCATTTTTGTAGTTTATGCCCATGTCCAAATCAAATCACACTGACAAAACCCACAGAATAAGCTACAGTAAAGGTAGATATTATGACTCACTGACCAACAATGTTGATGATATACGTCCAGCGGATGACGTAGGAGTCTCCTTCGTAAAGCTGTCCGGTGCTTTCTACGGGAATTTCACTGTCATCAAACTCCTGGACATGCCAGGTGTCCACAGCAACTGTTTTCAGCTCCATCTGACGTCCTCCCTCCAGCGTGATGACCCCGTGACCCCTCTGGACATCAACGCCAGCCAACACATTATGGACCAGGCTGTCCCCTTCCAGTGACTGACCCGAAACTAGAGCCTTTGCGTCACAGGCGCTCAGGACATCTGGTGACAAGGACACGGACTGGGAAGACTGCACTGGGATGGGCTGTGGACAGATGGAAGTTTAAAAGCTAAAAACAAATCTTAAAAATCTACACATGGAGAAATCACTGTTATCTTCCTGATATCACTCAACAAGCCTGAGTATTGTGTGTGAGCTGAACCTGTGTCTTCTTGCTCATCGCAGCAGCTTCCTCCTTGCCTCCACTCCCACCTGTCCAGTCCAGGAACTTCTCCCTGAACAGTGCTGTCTCACTGTGCTCTGAGACACAACCGAACAACGCCCAGCTGGGACGCCCCTCTCCCCTCCTGATGACAGAGTTAGAGACTTAGGGGGAACGCCATTTATAAGAAGTATAATTACAGTATAATGCACCTTAATAGACAGTGGAAATCATTACTGTTTTGTTTCAGACTGAATCCAACACTAAATAATTCCCATAAATCCTGCTATGCTATAATGTTATTATGCAAATCTCTTTACATTAGTATTATTTCACATTTAGGTCCATTCTGGGGCTTTAGAGCTTATAGAGTATGAACCTATGGCTGTGTACACGAAGTGGCCAAAACTATGTGGACATGCCTGTCCCTCCGTGGCTCTTTTTCATGATCTGGTCTTGGTCCCTTAATTGGAAATTAAATCTTTCCCGCATACGAAGATATTTAAGACAATTTAAGCCTTCATCTTTGTTCCCCTCTGCACAAAGCCAGAGCCCTGACCTCAACCCCATCCAACAGCTATGGGAGGAACTGGAACATGACTACAAGCCAGACTTTATTGCCCAACAACAGCTCAATAATCCAGTCTTGTGGCTGAATGGGAGTAAATTCCTGCAGCCAGGTTCGGAAATCTTCACAGAAAAGTGGAGGCTATTATAGCAGCGAATTAATGCCCATGGTTTTGGAATGACATGTTCAACAAGTTTCTGTCTCCTTGTTTGAATTTCTAAAAGGTCTTTTGCCAGCCGCAGTATGTCCGTGTGTCATGTGGCTGTGTGTAAGTGCGGCTTATGAGCCATTTGCTTTGGTTTTAAAGACCAACTGCAGACTTGCTGCATGCACGATAAACTTAACGCTGCATCCTCACTGTGTCTATTTTGAATTACATCCATCGCTTTTATTGTGTATATGTGTTGTGAACACTTACAGTTGTACTCCAATGTTTTTGTAATGTGTCTCAGTATTGATATGCTGTTATTTTTCGGTGTGAAGTATGGACTAAAAGCTTTGCAGCCTGCAGTGTGAACTTACAGCTGTGTGTTCGGGTTACACTGCGTGGGATCCAGTGGATTGACTCGACAGTTGGTGTAGTCATAAGCTCCGACCCACACTTGGTGAGTCAGCTGGAGAGCAACATTCTTCCTGCTGAGGGAAACATCCTGTCCATGCCACAGGTACACTTCACTGCCGAAATCAAACACCAGGGCCTGGACACACACACACCCATGTACAGTACGTGCATAGAGTTGAATCTATGACATAATGAGCTATTAAAACTGACTGTTTGAGCTAATATCAATTAGAAACAACACAGTAAATGACACGAATGATCTAGGAAACAGGAGAATCCAGAGGAGACCTCTGACCTCAGTGGAGCCCAGCAGGGAGATACTGGGGATGGAAGCCCAGGCCTGTTCATGAGGTACCAGTTTGTTCTCCACAAGCCTGTACACACAGTTGGACTCCACCACACCACACTCGTAGATCTCATCCTCCTCTTCTGCACTGGCTCCTGTAGGCAGATGCAAACAAAAAAAACATGCTGCACGGTCCACATGTACATTTCCAACAGATCTTATTTTTCCAGTTGTCATTTTTGTTGTCTTTTGTCACATCGGATGAAAAAAATCTGCAGATTTTTAAGTGTTTATAACAACAAGCGGGTCTTGTTCTTTTATAATCTGTCCTTGTTACAGACGTTTACAGAAATGTTAAAACTCAGTCATCCTAAAACATCTAATCTACTCTGGGAGAAATTAACAAAGCAGACATTTGACCTCTGACCTCTGTATTGTGTCCGTCCTCCTAAAAGGCTCCAGAAGTCTGCAGCTAGGCTGCTGTCACAGTTCAGCCCCTCCTCCAGGTGGACCATCTGGGGGGCCTGACAGCCGAGATCCCTCTGACTCTGGATGGATGATGCCAGCTCAGAAGCCTGGAAAAAAAGATCAGTTTCAAATACCACAGCAGAACACGCATATGGAATTACTGTATGTAGTAAGTTACAGAATACTTTTACTTAGGTATTGTAATTTCTGACACTTAAGAAGGTTTTGCAGATACAGTCTATGGTTTTGCATGTGACTCAAATAGGTATTTCAGCAATTATGCTACTGATAATGTTTCTATCATAAATAACGAATGTGCTAATGAAATTTGCAGTGGCAATACAACTAAAATGCATAATCAGGTCGCAGAATGCAGTGGGTCACAGAATTCAGCGTAATACCAGGAAAGTTTAAAGTGAATTTGCAAACCCAACAATACAATTCAAGTTCACTCACGAGTTTTGCAATATATTGTAACATTTCATCATTTGATTGATTCATTGTCATTTAAACCTCCAACATGGCAAAATGATCAGAAAGTAACAACAAAGTAAAAGTACTCAAAACATACAAAATTTGGAATTTAGGAAATCTAAACTTACTAAACCCTGCGTGTTATGTGTATAATAAAGGAGAACATGGATGCAGTAAAGTATGTAACCTTAGAATAGTGTTAATATATTTTACAGCATTTGTGCAAAGTGCATTCCATGCACAAAATGCACCTTGGGCTCTCATTTTATGTATTTTGTAGCATGAAATTAAAAATATGAATGTGGAATTTTTCTCAAGTATCATATCATTACCATTTCAATTTGTAACAGCCAGAAAGATATTCTTCTCAAGCACAAGTGATATTTTTTGGCATTCAGGCACAGGATTTTCAAGTAAAGCATTTTCACCAAATTTGCATTTCGTGGCACAAAATGTCTTATACCTTGTACACCAATGATACCCTGGCCTTAGAAAATTACACAGATACTCTCCTCGGTGGTACCTTGGCTTTCTCTTGTTCATTGGCAAACTCTCCACTCCACAGGATGCAATGCTCTGGGGTGACCAGCAGGAAGCAGTCTCCACTGTTCAGGGACCGCGCTGAGGGCTCCACCAGACGCACCTGGACATGCCGCCTACCTGTCAACACAGGCACTAGTTAATATAAAAACATGGACACAAAGAAATCGTCATGAGGAAACTTGTGCACACAGATGAAGCAGATCTTTTCTGACCTTTGATGTGAATGAGCATCAGGCTGCTGAAAGGAGGAGAAGACTTGGTAGCATCTGAGGAAGAGATGGTAAGATGGGAATCAGCCACCAAGGAGTTTTTGGACTCTGTGGGGAGGGAAGAACACACGGTAAGGAAGCTGACCAAGGAAGACAAAGTAAAAAGAAAGTACATGAAAAAATAGTATTATTCCCACTCACTCTTCTCTGCTTGGGTGCTATCATCAGAGGCTGTGTTGACTCTCTCTCCCATGTAGTCCTGCCTGATGTCGTCCCGGGCAGCGAGAGCCCTCAGAGGGTTTCTGGAGCCCTGAGTACGGCGGGACGGACGCACTGACCGTCGGTGCTCTGCTACCGCTGAGGTCAGTCTGCATCACACATACAGGACAAATACAGCTTCACACAGACCGTATAGACACTCTCAATGAGGATCTGCTCTGAATATAAGTTATTATATCAAAAAGCTAATGATGTGTTGCTACCACTGTGACGTCACTGTGATCAGGGCCAGAATGCATAAAGCCGCACCGAGTAAACTTTGGTCCTTAGTGAACAAACATAGAGTCAATTTGCTTATTTTAAGCACTGAAATCAAGTGCCATCAATAACTTCTGAGTCTGTTTTAAAATGATTTAAGTTTCCTAAACCTGTTTGGATTTACCAGCAGTTGACTGTATCACAAGCCAAGAGGCAGAGGCTACACTTTCTAACAAAGACTAGATATTTGGAAAATGTGTGATAAGTTTTTAAAAAGATACAAGGTCTGTTCCCATGTCTATAAACATGGAAGAGTTGGAATCATCCAAATCATGACATGGTGTGTTCAGCACATAAACCACATCTAAATCAAATTTAAAGGTTGCATGGCATCCCAATTTCACTTTATGAGGTTTTTTAAAGTTAATATGCATTCTCCCAGCCTGCCTTTGGTCCCCCAGTGGCTAGAAATGGTGATGTGTGGAAACCAAGCCCTTGGTATCCTGCTCTGCCTTTGAGAAAAAAAAACACTCACACACTTAAAAACATACTTAAAACACTTTTTTAAAGCTTTATACATATCCGATAGTGGTCTGATCTGTGTGAACTGTATTCATCAATATTTGGGTTCTGGTGCAATTTATCTTCAAGTTAATTTTGGGACCTGTTGGAAACTAAAGCAAACTATTGATTATTGGTTAAATAACTATACATTAAAAAGAAAATACCTAAAAACAGATGGGTCTCTCTACCAAATCCCTGACTATTTTACAGATATTAACAATACAGCAATTGCAAAGGCCAATAATCTTACAATCTGTGGAAAAACCAGGCTCACATGGGTGTGTTGGTCTGGCAGAGGACACCCAGGTCCTGCTCACTCTCTGCAACAGCAACATCTCCAGAGGGTGGGGGGGCGGGGGCGGAGGGAGAGAGGTGATCGCTGTGAAAACCAGCATCAAGCGTGTTTGATTCATCCACAGGCATCTCCTCCTTCACCTCCTGTGGAGCCACTGAGAGCGGAGAGCTCTGTGGAGCTGCGGGACAGGAAATGCAAATTTAAAATACTTCATGAAAAAGACTATAAACAACTTAGATTGCTGAGCCTTTACGTAATCTTACCTTCAAACTCCATCCCAGTCTGTATAGAGATTTCTGGTAAGCAAATAGAGCAACAATTTAATGAAAAGCTAACAAGGAACTGTTTTTTATCATATGAACTAATGCAGCTCTAAACTTCATGTGTGCATGTTGGAGCTTCAGAGGAGTGTCCTTTGTTATGAGAGGTGTCATTTATGTCTGATTCTGGTGAAACAGGCGGTAAACCAAAAGTGCACAAGTCAGAGACACAAACCACTTGAGGTAAAGAAAGATAATGAGAGAGGAGAGTAAACCGGAGCAAGTAAACTCACCTCTGTTGGCCGTACATCCAGCCTCTTGCTTTTCCCTTTTCTGCTCTGTATTTATTTCCTCCACTTCATTCATCTTGCCATCAACTACCTTAGACTATAGAGCCAGAAAGACGTGTGTTATTGTGAGACACAGGTAAGGTCTTCTATAGATTGCAAAAACGTAAACAAATATTAAAAGATTTAATCAAATGCGTCACCTTCTGTCTCCACTGAGGCTGAATCTGGTTCTTGGTAGGAGAGGAGACTTCTTGTGCCTCAAAGGACAGATTTGTCTGAGGATGAAAAGAGAATACATGGATAATGAGGTAACAGGTGAGCTCTTTAGAGTGGGACTGTGCATGACCAAGGGGAAAATACTGTATGATGCAGAACAAAAGTAACAAAAAAGACAGCAAAACAACACAGAAAGTATTAGATGTACATACTGTCTTTGACATGGAAGAAAAGGACAACTTTCACACTGTTTCTATTACATTTTATCATATAATCATACATCATATATCGTATTAATAACATACTTAATCCATGTTTTATTGTTTGCTGCTCTGTGTTTTATGCTACTCTCTCTATATATCTTCCCATTGGTGTGTACTAGTTTGTCATTTTCGCGTCTTATGGCACATTTGGACTAATTGTGGGCACCTGAATAGCTCAGATGATGAGAGAGGGCGCCCATATAAAGAAGTTTACTCCTCGATGTAGCGGGCCCGGGTTAGACTCCGATCTGTGGCCCTTTGTGCATGTCATCCACCCTCTCTCTGCCCTTTCATTACTTCAGCTGTCCTGTCAATAAAGGCCTAAAAATGCCACACAAAAAAAACAATCTTAAAAAAAATTATACCCATTGTCTCTAAAAACTCAGACAGCAACAGAACCTGAGGGGAAACATGAATGGCATGTTGTTGATAATGTTCATAAAACTCAACCTTGGCTCTGTTTTGTAACTTTTGTTTCTCCAATACTGTTGCAGGTTGTTAAAATCAAATTGGGAGTGTTGGGTGTGGAGATCTGACAGAAAAAACAAATTATAATCCACAAGTGGGAGAGAACTACAAAAGTAAAAGCACAGGATTAACAGAAACAAATTGGAAACTGTGAAGTGAGAGCTGCGATGTATCACTTCAGAAGAGAAAAACACTCCGCAGGTGACAGACGACTCGTTCGCGTGAGTGAAACTTCACACATCTGTAAACATCACAGCCACGTGAAACTGTGCGATGACAAGACTTTTCACTGCATACAAAACACTGCAAACCCCAAAAAAAGCGCCATTTATCTGCCATGCAGCGGCTCAGACAATTACCTGATTGAAACACATGATATATTGGGGTGTACTGCTAGAATAGACAGAGGCAAAGACGGGTTCCTGGGAGAGAAGAGGAATTAGAAGAGAGAGGGGCACGCTAAAGCTGTGGTAAAATTAGTAATGCATAAAATCTTCATAATGGAGATTTAGAAGAATCTATGCATCTCAGAGCATTAGTGGAGGCCTTACCCAGCACTGAGGGTTGACATTCTCCACATAAAGGTTTTCTGTCCCTTCCTGCAGAGGGCAGTATGGAGGGAAACAGAGGGGGGGGGGAGTAGGTAATAAGAAAATGACAAATTAAAATGTTGCTACGAGTACACACAGACATTAACAGAAAAGGAAAGGAAAATGAATACATACATACATGTGTACCAACGTACACACACACACACACACACACACACACACACACACACACACACACACACACACACACACACACACACACACACACACACACACACACACACACACACACACACACACACACACACACGCCACGGTGCGGCTGATATTATAAGTCATAAAAGGGTCTACGTTTAACCACCACAATAATCAGTGTGTTTACATTCCACATAATGCTCTGAGACAGTCAAATCCTTTTTAGTACATAAACCCTAACTAGTCCAGAGAGATTCCCCAGTAACTTTAGTCTGATCTCAAGACATTTAGCATCTACCAAATCCAGAGAGCTGTTGCTAAGAGATGCTGTATCTGGTTACATTGGAATAACAAATATACAGATCTACCCACTGGCCTCTTCTCATTCTGGATCCAAGGATGGCAGGAAAAGTGAACCCAGCAACCTCTACATGAAATTTCTTTCCACAAAGCCCAGTGTGCTGTCCCAGAGGACATTTTATAGTGGTTTCCAATGTAATCCAAGCTGTTTTATGAATCATTTTAAGTTGTGTTATGTATAGTTTTCTTGATACCTTGATACTTGGCTTGCCCTATGCTTTCCTGAAAACAAAATAATACTGAGAGGAATCTTGCTACCCTGTGTCGTTGGCCAAATCTATCTATCTATCTTTCATTCAGTCATTTAGGCAACTGTGACTGCACCAAAAGGACAGGTTTCTCTTTTTCATGACATGACAGAAGTCTATATGCGTTCTAACAGCTAATGTTTGGGTATATCTTCATCTGAAATATGGCAGAATGGTCCTGTTGGGCAAACACCAGCCAAGAACTCAGAAAAGCAAGTGGGAATTTCAGACCACTCTAAAATACAATGTATTCATGTTGTGCACATGAAAGTTTGTGATTGTGTCAACACTTGTTGAAGTTAATTTAATTTCTACACAACACATGAAATTAAGCGTGAAGGTTTGTTTTCAGAAGTGTCTTTGAGGTGTCATCTATCTTTGATTGACGTTCAATTTTTAGATTAATTACTTTTTTTGTTTTACAAGAAAACTGTGCAGAAGAGTTAGCAGTATTTTTATTCTCGGAGTACTACATATCGGTTGTCCTCTCAGGCAGCAAGTAGAGCCTCCACCAATCACAGGATCAGTGGGTAGAGGAGTAGTGTCTCTGTAGCCTGATCTCAACATATCAATATGTATTTTTATCAACATCTCTCTTCTCACCACTGGATTTTAGCAGCTTGACAGTACAACTATGGTGTTTAGAAAGATTTTAATAAGTAAATCAAACTGAAACCTTAAAAGTGAGAGGGACAAAAATGACTGCTGACAGTCTAAAACCCACTGGCTCCAAACTGGACTCTGAAAGGCTTAGAGATCATGGAGAGGCAGAGTGTTTCCCCTTACAGACAGGAGGCATAGCAGCTGCTGATGCTGCAGCTGTGATTTAATCCTTTGTGATTCTCATTGTACATACCAAAGTCATCACATAACTTTACATTAATTAACAGTGTGACGTGTCTTTGTTTCCTACTTTAATTCTGCTGGTATTGGTTGTCTCCTGCAGTTTAACAGTGTCATCTGCCAGTGGGACTTGAATATGTCCCATGGCGTTGGTTTCTTCATTCATCCTCCTCAGACTCTTTTCCCCATTCTGCTTCCTTTTAGACAGATCACATATACAGAATATGAACCACAGCATATTTCAAAATACTACAATAAAACTTATTTCAGTTCAATATGCATCCTAAAACTGATGAGAGATGAGAGAGTTTGTGCTGGTGACATCTGTAAATCTGATCATTCTTGCAGCACAAAACACATGAAGTACTCAACGTTCCCCCCAAATATCATTTTTGTTGTCATAATGAGGCAGGTATCAGCCCATCTAATGTAATTTCAGACACTCACTGAACTCTCCCAGAAGAATCTGAGCTGTGTTCCACAGAGGGAACCAGCTGTTCCTGCAGCTTCATCTGGCCGGGCCTGTCCTCCTGAGGAGCGTCCTGCTCTGACAAGGCTCTTATTGGCGTACAGGCAATGGTTTCCCTCCTGGTTCGAGCCCTCTGCCTCCAGGGAGCGGCAGTCAGCGAGCCTCCCTCCACACCTGGAGCCTTGCGTCTCTCTCTCCGCGGGGGTGCAGACATTTCCTGCCGCTCTGTGCTCTCCCTCTTTCCTTGCATGCCTGCTTCTTCAAAACCTCCACCGTTCTGTTCATGGCTGGTTGGTGCATCCGTCTGACCGCCGTCCGTCCTGCTCCACTCTGAGCAACTCTTCTTCAGGATTCCTCTCAAGACGGGCTCAGAGTCGTGGCGCTGCAGGCCCTGCTGTGTAGGGCAACTAGGCTCACGAGGCGCAAGACCGGTGTCAGGTCTTGGCTTGGAAAGGCGTATCTCACTGGGTTTTAGGTTGACAGACGAGGCCTGCTGTCTGTCGGACAGATGAGGGGACAAATAGAAGGCAGGAAGCTGTACAGGGCCTTCTTGGAGCTGAACAGAGACAAGGCACAAGGGTGAGAAAAAGTATACCAATTATTTAAAACGTACTTGATTTTTTTGAAACATGCTATATATTCTGAGAGGGTGTTTCATTGACTTTTTTAACCAAGTTCGAAGCTTAAAAGCCATCACTGTCTTCTTTAAAGGTTTGTTGACTGTCTGCCTTTTCTGTTATTTTTGTATAAAAGAGGTGGTTTGGCTCGTCTACACACCAGGTTGACCTCCTCCACAGTGATGGGTTGTGTGCGGTACCGAGCCCCCTTTTGCCTTCGTCTCTCTGGGGGCCCGTCAGCGGGGCTGCCCCCTTCTCTCCCTGGCAGGGACAGTTTGTTGAAGAGGGCCAGCTTCTCACTCATGCTCAGCTTGCAGCTCTCATCGTCATCCTCCACTGACTCAGTCTGCGCAGACTGGGACTCCACTGGTGGGGTTGGTTTGGAGGAACTGCAGGGGGAAAAGGAGCACACTTAACAAAAACTTAAGCTTATAATTGCAAGATAAGAACAAAATCAATAATGATTGATTTCAAAAACAAGTATTGCCTGTGTAACTTGGTATATCCTCCTCCAATGTCCAAATCAAAACACATCAGTAAGCTGCACAGTTGCACTCAGGCAAGGCAAGGCAGCTTTATTTGTTTAGCACACTTCAGCAACAGGGCAGTTCAAAGTGCTTTACACAAAATCAGTTAAAAAAAACAGTTAAAAAATAAAAACAGATAAAACATGTGAATAAACAGTTAAAAATAAGAACATTAAGACACATAAAACACAATAATAAAAGTTACAGTGCAGCATAAGAATCTAAACATTAAAGAAATGAACAGTCATTTAAAGAAAGGCAACATCAAAAAGAAAGGTCTTCAGCCTTGATTTAAAAGAACTGAGACTAGCAGCGGACCTGCAGGTCACTCAGTGACACTATCCTTTATTACCATAAACATGGTGGGCACTGTCGTTTATTTTGAATCAATCCCACATACATCGTCCTGCTGCCTAAAATATTCACAGCACAAAATGTGTATCATTCTGCACTGAAAGTAGTCCCCAATAAACGCACTATTTCCTTCTGTTTTAGGAATGTTTTCTCATAACTACAGTGCCCAGCTGGTTTAGGAAATAAGGAATAAGCCTTTAACCCTTGTGTTGTCTTTCCGTCAAAATTGAAAATCAACACTTTTGTTGACGCTCTTAATCAACTTTTTAAGTTTTTCTTACGTTTTTGTCCCTTTTTCCAACACTTTTGAAGCTTTTTTTCAATGTTTGCCACTTTTTTGACGTTTTCAACACT
>NC_045747.1:15375444-15395846 GCF_008692095.1 Etheostoma spectabile | reverse complement strand
AACTTATTAACTTTAGTTTTACAGTTATTTTAGGAATGTATGGTCAAACCTCATTTATAGGAAATCTTACCTAATGTTTGAGTTAGAAAAGCAGAAATTAGACTAAAAATAAAGGAAAGTATGTTGATGGAATCTGATTACTGAGAGACACGAATATGTATAGAAGAGGAAATCTAAGTTTTAGATTACTGTTGACCTGTGGGAGGAGGCTATGTTTTTGCTCTTTAAACAAAGTTCATCCCCCAAATGGCTAAGCAAAAAAACTACAACCTTGGAACAGATGTCTAAAATAGTGCTACTGCTAATATTTGTTGCTTAAAACCTTTTAGAATCCAATAATGACTCTGTATGTATTCCTAGCGCTAAAGCTAAAGTCTCCCTTGATCTCGTCACTTATGGGCTTCCCCACCTGATTGCCACGATTTCCTCACAGGTGATTGGCTGGGTTAAAAAGCGATGGTCGTTGCCACGGCGCACCTTGCGCTCGTGAGAGACGCTGCCCGAACGAGGTTTCAGGAAGGTCGAGGCCTCAGGGGCAGCAGACTTCTCCAGCTCCTACAAATGAGGAGGAGAAACATTACTATATCAACACGACATCTAACCATAACATTTGTTCCTTTTCCACAGGTGGACCGCAAACATTCAGGTCCATCTCCACCTGCTAAATAAGTAATAAGGAAGACCACAAAAATGGCAATAAAAACTCTCCCCTCTTGATGTCTCCTGTTCTATTTGTAAGAACAGATGGAGGGAGGGGAAGTGGGTCAGATAGCTGGTGAATAAAGCAGCCAGCTATAAGGTGGAGCGTGTTGGCTACATGGATAGAATGCCAGCCCAACGGGTCACGGTGTAACCAGAGCTCTGCCGGCTTCAGTTACCTCCCCGCCTGCCTCCACAGAGTGGCAGGCTAATTATAAACACCACTGCTAAGGTTTTTAATGGCAATACCGTGTCTGGCACATTTTCACCTGATGCTTCATGACTAAAAGTGTCCAGGTGGTGAAATGTTGGAATTGAGATTGTAACTGTTGAGGGGGAAAATCCATAATGTGCTTCATCTTCTGTATAAAGACCAAAAACTATAAAGTTAGTCTTTCTTTTAATAAGTATAAACAGACACACGGTAGCATCAGGCTGCACCTGTTTGACCATTCATATCCCTCAACATGATCAGGTTTGTGTTCTGCGTGCTCAGCGCTGGCTCACCATGTGTCTTAGACTGTAAGGTGAGCAGCTGAGGTGACTGTCGATGATGGACGGAGCTTGCTCTTTCTCTAGCTGTTCAATACATTTCGACAAGTTATCACCAGCATAATTCTGTAATCCAAATTTCAGTTCGAAGTTACATGCCGGCAGCAAATTATGGTTAGACAAGTTCATTGCAGCTTAATTGTCATGAGTAAACTTTCAGAAAACTTTAAATTATTCAGCTGTGACTATGTAAATACACGCCTCCATTATATCAGATGGAGTTAGGGAGTAGCCACGGACACGGGTCATTTTTAGCAGCAGGCATTAGACAACACATAACATAAGAGAAAAAGAACAGGTCCTGGTTAGCAATAAGGACCGTTTTGCAGTGCCAAGACGAACATAGACTCACTTTAAACAAAGACATCTTGGCTGCCACACTCATTTTGGCTCTGTCATCTGTTTTCACATCAGCTGCGAGAAGAAAAGTACATTATGTCACACATCATTATGTCATGAACAGTTTATGATTCATCATCACACACTTCAGACATTATCTGCCAGTTATCAGTTGAGGAAGGTGCTGGAAATCAAACAAGCTTTGAAATGAACTCTGACGAACAAATAAAGGCTGGCTGATAAAATTATGTCATTTCCGGTGATTCTCTGAATTCTCAATTTTGGAAAGTAGATTTCTTAATTTTGAGATAATTGCACCAATATTGAGTATTTCCATTTTCTGTTACTTTTTACTTCTACTCCATGATATTTCAACTGGAAATATTCTACCTTTTACTCCACTACACCACATCTTACAGCAGAAGTGACTGGTCGTTTTTCATATTAACACTGTACATAATTAGACACACATGATTTAAAATACACTACATGGTTAAATATTTTACAAAAGCAGTCACATTTCATATGTTGATGTTCGAGTCCCAAAGACGTACAATTATCCAATATTTTGAAAAAAAAAAAGAAAATATTAGAGAGAAAAAAGATAAATCTTTTCTTCCTTGCTACCCCATTAAGAGGATTCTTTGAAAATAAAACCCGCTCTGTGTCATCTTTGTGTGGGCTGTGTGAGGAAATGAATGTGTTTGGCTTCTCTCCTTGGCCCCAGTGCCCGTAGGAGCAGAGGTCCGCCAAAATCCGCCGGATGATGCGCAATGCGTCATTTTAGTGCTTCGTTCCGTGGGGAGCCCTGTGCACTGACACCACAGAGGGAAGCAAAACACCGTTCATCTGCACACACTGCCAACACAACCATGACACAGAGCTGGATAACTCTTACACTGCACTGGCTTGCAAAGTGACTTTATTTTTATTTTTTTATATATCTATCTATTTTTTTTATAGGATGACTGGTTAGCATTGGGGGGGGGGGGGGGGGGGGGGGGAGGACGGTTGTGTCTACATGTGTTTTAATGAGTATGGACTGTCCTGCTATGAATGCGTTGTTTGTCTTTTTGTGTAATGAGCACACTGCACAAAATTTCTAGCAACCTATGGCAACAAAGTATTGAATCTGAATTTGAATCTGGAACGAACATCATCAAAATAACTCAAAAGTGGCCTGACCCCTAGTTTGGGAACCACTAAACTGTCTAACTGTGTATAAAGTAGTTCAAACTAGCTCAAAAGTAAAATTATGCTTACACGTTGATGCATCTGTTTTAACAATACTACGGTGCTTTTGATTTTGAAACTGATAAGTACATTTTGCTGATAATTCTTCTGTACTTTTACCTAAGTAAGAATCTGAACGCAGGACTTTTATTTGCAGTGTTTTTGTGCTGTGGTATAAGTACTTTTATTAGAGGAAAATACTTGAGTACCAATTCCTCCACAGACAAAGAATAATTCATTTTTTCCATTTTTAAATGGACCTTCAATTAACCTAAATGTTGTCTTCATAGCTATTAAATTAAACATGGTCACTTTCCACTTGATAATTGGATTAAAAAGTAACACTGGTTACTGATTACACAGTGTTCCGCCATCGCTAAACATTTTTATCACCTTTCTTTACATATTGTAAATTGTTGTGTACACTTTAGCCTAAGTATATAACCGACTATCTAAGCAGGGCTGTAGCTAACTAAGTATTCCATCAAGACACAATGAGACTTTTAATGATCTGTCTTGTATTTGTGGAGTTAATACATTGTAAAGTGGATGGCAGAAGACATATGGCCTGAAATTTGATTTACATGGCAACTTGTTTTTGTTGTTGTGGTGTAAATTCTCAGTAAGTCAATCTTTGTAAAGACGTGCTTGTAACCTTTTTAGAGTGACATTAAGAGAGGGACTGACTAAGCAGTACTCCCCTGCTCACAGGGCTTTGTGAGACGTAAATCTGTCGTCAAAGAGGAGTTTAAAGATTGTGAGCCTAAAAATACAACATGATTTATTCCATGTGCTGTTAAATAAGACTCACACGCCAAATATTTGTTTTAAATAAGTGTGTGAAGAGAATGCCATATTTTTCTGGTGTTTATGTTTCTTCTGCTACCCCTTAATATCTCACATGAGATATGTAACTCTTTCCCTGAGTATTATAATGTGACATTTCTCTGTGTCACTGTTTGCCAGCGTAACACAAAGTTGTTTGTCTCTAAACACAAACTGTATGATTAAAGTGAGGCAGGAAAACAGCTTTACCTTTACAGTTCTCCTCTTCCTCTGCGTCCAACAGCCTAGAAGAGTGAAAAGAGGCAAAACGTGAAGTCACCAGGTGAAATACAAACAGGGAGGTGATGCGGACTTAAAACTCCGGCTTCTGTGCGTTTTCTTTCAGATCCTGCTGCAAGCTTACAATACACGTCTTTGGGTTTCAGTATGCAGATATTGTCATATTTGCATGCTCGGTAAAGTAACACTGTTGAGGTCATGACTGAGCACAAACACATGCAAACCACACCAACCGTGGGCATTTATGTAAAGGTGCTGCACCTGTCACACCGCAGGCCAAGAGTGACTGTATTTGTATTAGTAAAGACCAATATCAAATGCAAAACCATTAACACTTTGAAAGCCTTGTTACAAAATTTTTCAAAGTTGCCAGATGTTATACAATTCAGTGCCAAATGACAGTGTAAAAACATGTCAGCAAAACACTGCAAACGGTATTGTCTTTGGGAAAAACCAAACCAGGTGCTTCATCTTGTACCACAGCACAGCACACAGCCCCTACCCGTGGCTCTCCTCCATCTCATTGGCTGTGATCGGCTGTGTCCTGAAGCGTTCGCTGGTCTTGCGACCGCCCCCTAACCCGCCGGGGAGGTAACGACGGGTGCGTCGCCGCCACCCGTCAGAGCCTGGCTTCACAGCCAGGTCCAGAGAGGGCGTGGCTTGCCCAGCATCAGGGCAACTGGTGTCCATACAAACAGTGTAGGAGGAGGAGGGAAAGGAAGGACATGTTGAGGCAAAGACAAGTATTGAGGTACACAGGCTGACAGTGACAGTCTGGATCACACACATGCAGGTGACCCTACACTTTCTCGGGCTGCGCTCCGCTCCCCGTCTGCTGCAGTAGAGCACTTCTCAACTGGCCCACCGACACTCGAGTGCGGAGCTGTGGGGAATCGAGTCCAAGAGGAACAAGGTGCCCCTCCCCACTTAGCATGCTGGCAGAGTCCGGGGAACCCTGCCTGGAGGGGGTGGGAGTGGGGGGAAGGAAGTGAGGATGCAGGTGCGAGGAAGCGTGGGGTGAAGATTGCTCTTAGAAAGAAAAGTGCAATCTTAAACCTTACCAACAAGAGCAGCCAAAAAAAATGTGCAGCTCCAATCATGAAAGGTTCAAGTTGTACATTTTTTCTGACGCTAAAGAGGTTGCCGGTCTTTGTTTCATATTGCCAGCTCCAAGTAATTGCACCCAGACCACATCAAAAGTGTCAGGCTGGAAGAATACCGATGAAATGCAAAAGAAGAATCAGACTGGCTTTAAAACTCCCTGCTGGGACTAACTGATTTAGACCTCTCCGTTTAAATTAGTAACAAAGAGCAACTGGTGAAGTCGAGGATCTGGAGCTGGTGAAACGTTGCTGGTAAGAAGAAGACCAACTTTAAAAACTGGTAGTATAACCTCCTGGAATTTACGTTGTAAAAATGGGAAAGGTTCCAAATGTATATTTAATGTTAAGTAAATACATTCCCGTAAATGATCCCTCACTCACTTTTTGTATATTACATATTTTGCACAATTTACATAGAATAAATCATGAAGTTATGTGACAAATACAGTACATCTTGTACAACTACATGAATTTCTTATTTCTCTCTGGGTACATTATCCTTCTCCTCAGTGATAATATTAATATGATGCTACACACCTATACCAAAATACTAACCATATATCCATTGTGCAATTGTAGGACAACACCTAGAGTATTGTATTGATGTCAAAGTGGAAAAGGTTGAAGCAGGTGACCGGTGTCATCAGGGTTAGGAAGCAGGCATGTTGGTTTATTGTTGTTTGGACAAATTAAGCCCAAAGCACCTGTTCCCCTCCACAACCAGGTTTAAAAAATCACACAACACCTACAGTACACTGTGCTGCATCAACATGGCACAAAACTCTTGGATTATTTTCAGATGTGTACAGCTGTGTTCTGAAGTTACAGTTTAAAAAGAATGTTTACACCGAAATTATGCACCCAAAATGTGTTGCATTTCCAGCAGGAAGACAACACTGATCACCGTCAGTAAACAGGAATAAATTCACATATGATTTTTCATAAAAAACATTGGATTTCAGGAAAAAATTAGCCCTTGTTGAAAACTATGATTTTTGCATTACTTTCAAGTTAATCAATCGTCACCCCCCCCCCCCCCCCCCCCCCCCCCCCACACACACACACACACACACACTGCAGACATGACTCACCTTCTCAAGTTGTTGGACTCTGCAGGATCCTCTAATCCATTTGTAACCCCTCGCGCTCTGCCGTTAACTCTTTCACTGAGGCCATCTGAGTTTACATTCCCCCTATGGGCTTGAGGCGCTGGGTCGTGCACCTCTTTCCCATCCCTCCTCACCCACTTGGAAGGCAGCTCCTCCATGTTCCCAAAGCGCTCGGCCAGTTCTCGCCTCCTCTCAGCTTTATAGCGAGCAATCCGCTCTGATCTGGGCTCCAGCACTGGGTTCTCCATGGTGTCCATGTCCCTCAGAAGGATTCAGTCGATTATCTGCTCCTCGAATAATTAAAAAGCATTTAGGAAGAGAAAGCAGATGGGTTCATTCTCCACTGTTCATTTAAGGCAAAATATGGTAGCCAAACTTTCCTCTGGTAAAATTCAGATTCCATTAGACTTAAAGACTTTCTCTGCTGAGGGTCCACCAATCAGAGGCTGCAGGACAAGCTGTTCCTTGGTGGGTGAGACAGTGCTCCTGAAAGAGGAATAAGCAAGGATTGAAAACAGGTGAGACGCTCACAAAGCACATTACTAATGTGTCCTTTAGCAGTCTGCACATACCTTCCCTGAAAGGTTTATGACAACATTGATGAGCCTACCTTCATTATACATTTACTAATTATTCTAAAAGAGCATCCTCTTTTCTCCTCCTGCAGGTGTAAGATGACCTGTACCAGCCTGCAGTGCCATGCAGGAATCTCTCCTTGCACTGAAACTCAACACCACAGCAGCTCAGCTCCACTCTGGGTCCGGGCCCCGATGGCACAGAGTCTGCAGGCTTGCTGGTCTATTCCACAACCCTGGATGTAACTTAAACTGAACAAGTCAGTTTTCTTGTTCAAATCTTATCCAACCAGCTGCACAGCCAGTTTGACTGTGCTGTGTCAACACAGAGAATGCTATCTGTCAAAAATGATAAGCTATGTATTCAAATTTATTTAAATACACACACAATAACCTGAATCATGAAATGTTCCCAGGCAATGTGAACACATAGATGAGCCAAGCAAAGTCCCTTTAGGCTACTTCATGGTTGCCTGGAATTAAATCAACAACATCAATGAAGCAAAAGGTGGTAAGCCACATATAAATAGTGCTGATAGAGCACGATTTGCATTTAAAGACAGCAGTTAACCATCAGATAAGTTCACACACGAGTGACTAATATGTACAAACATAAATGTGTGTTTGCATATGTGTCCGTGTGCTTTCCAAAACTGTGAATGTCAGCATTCCTGATGCAGGAAGCACAATGCAGCCAGAACAAAGAGACGTGAGCCACGGACTTAGTACAACAGATATAGCTGCAGCAGGGCTGAATGCTTCGGGTGGCAGTAGAGGTAGGCATAAAAGATGCAACCTTTATTTTAACATGTGTGCTGCTCCATTTAGACTGCTGAAAAGAAATACGGAGAAATTGTAGAGCATTAATGTCAAAGTTTGCACACCTCTTGGTCAGGTCTTTCTTTCATCTGTCAGAAACACCCACAATATACAGATATAATGTCATATTGAGTAAACTGAAGGTCACACTTGCAGACATTGTCAGAAAAAGATTGTAGCTCCAGAATGACAGTGCCACAGAGAGCTTTAATGAGGTGAACTGTTATCAGTTATACTGTTAACTGTTATCCCTACATAAGACAACAAGCTCAGAGATGTGTGTTCTGTGTACTACAAAACACGTGTACATGCGCTTTGAACAAATAGTCAGACAACCAGAACAGGACAACTCAGCTCCCTGTCCAGACCCAGAGAGAGCAAGCCACAAGCATGCCCAGTCTGACTGACGCCACACTTCTTTATGTTTTTGCTGGCAAAACAAGAGTAAGTGGCCACACTTTTCAGAGATCTAAAGTCATGTGACAAGCGGCAGGATTGTCGATTGGAGGGGAGAGCCATCCAGGCTCAACAGGGATCATGGGCTTCTAATCCAGGGACACTAGCTCTGAAATAAAGCTGGTGGATGAGTACACAGGACCCATTCTCTACTTACTCAGAAAGGGGAACTTTAACAATGGTATAATGTTCTACTGAAAATATCACCAGGCCATTAGTGCCAAGCTATGGATACAAATCCAAATCTTCCACATAGTTTAACATATTAATTCCTCAAAAAAAAAAATATCACTTTCAACAAACACAATTATGGACCTGTATTGGATATATTTTTACTGCAGGCTACCAGACTGGTTTACCCTCAAAGTGCAGACAGGTCAGATGTTAGATAACAAGAGGACCTGTGTCCAGCAGCAGAGTAAACCCGATTAAAAGGCTAGCCAAGATTAATCCTCCGACCAATTACACCTGTCCTGGCTGACCTAGCTGCACGAAACCCCCCATAGAGCACCATAATTCAAGGACAAATTCTCAGAGGCCTTTCCTTGATAATTTCACTGACTATCTGAGTACAAATAACATGTGTAGCAGTAAATGGGTTTACACAGCCATGCACTGTCCTTTTGCTTGATCTCTACATTAAAAAGGCATGTGGCTGCAGGGCAGAGAGTAAGAACAGCTTTCTGCTCATGCAACCACCATAATCCACTTGTTAGCTCCCAGCAGGATGTAGCACATTAACAGCTGCTCTGATGGAAGTTTTTACATTACACATTCATTTGATGTAAGTTTTTAGGCCACCAAAGTACTTTTAAAGTGCAGTAATTCAAAATGAGCAGAAATCAAGGATTATACCAAATGCAAACCCTATATATAAGTCGGTTGGGAAATATAAGAGTAACACACAAACATAAGGTATCAAGATTTTAAGGTTTCTGTTCGTGCGTCATACGTGCGTAAATTGTGCGTAAAAAATGTGCTGGCACCACTGCCAAATCGGCACTGCCTTTATATCATTTTTAAACAATACTACATAAAACTCACTAGGCTTAAAAAGTAACTGGACACCAGAGCTTCCATAACTAACGCACTGCCCGATCTTCAGTCGATCAGACAGAAGAAACCCCAATAGTTGAGTGATCGTAATAAGTGACTCAGAACTTGGTCCTGGCTGGTGCCTGGTTGCATTTTCGACTATATATATTCGTTATTTAAGACATTGAATGTAGAATAAAGTACTTACCTGCACTGCGTGCCGTGAGAAGTGGGCATGAGAGATGCCGCTGTCCTTCCCCAGACCGGCGGTCCCTCCCCACTGGCCTTTCACCACCGGACTGCCGCTCCAAATGTAGTCACACGCCGATATGGAGGGCTCTCCGTATTAAAGGGGGAAGAGTATAAATAGATGTTCAAACCCTGGGACGCCCTGCCACTGTCCAGGAAGCAGCAATATGGCAACCGTACCGTCGAGCTTTGGCGCTCACAGAAGCTCCAAAATACCCACATTCACTTAACTTAAGTTGTTTTGTGGTAATTTTTGCGAATTTGTTGGTTAATTTGCAACACTAAAAGCACAATATCAACCAAGACCTTAACTTCTTACTTCAACGTGTGGCCCTGTGTATATGCACATTATATTAAATGTATTTGAATGAATAATTATATTTAGTTATTCTATCTGTAAAAGGACGAACAAAAGTATTAAAAAAAAAACTTTTAAATGTGACTTATTTATTAATATGTCTGCCAGTCATGTTCAATCTCTCTTTTGTCTCCTGCTTCAACATTTTTATAGCTCACATCTTACACACTCGAAACATACAGTTAAATCAAAACTGTCTGCGAAGCCAGAAACCAACAGAAATGAGTAGGAAAATGTTTAGTAATAATATAATTTGGCGATCACCCGTTCAAGTAGGGAGCAAATATTTGCAACTTAAGTTTTGGAAGTGTGGGCAATGTGAGGACCAATTATTCTACTGGTTCTTCCATAACTGTTTCAGCACTGCCCCCTTCTGTTTAGACTGTACAGTTCCAATATCTTTTTATGCATCCATCATATCTACCTGCTAATGTGGCTCTTAAATAAACTATTCACACAAGCACTGGGCCAGTATGCATTAAAAGAGTAGAAAGTACAAAGCAGATCTTTGATCAAACTCACAATCAGTCACAGAACCAAAGTCAGCAGATCTCTCGATGTGGTTGCGTTCAAGTATTCAAGAGACGGGTTTGAGAGACAATTATTTATAGAAATGCCTTTTGAATGAACAGTGCAACTCACATAAAAAAAACATCTTTCACAGTCTGTCAATACAAACATAAATACAGGTGTAATCTATTCCCTGTGACTACACCATAAATACCTTCATCAAAATAACAAAAATAAAGGACTTCATATACAAGTTGGGAACAAAAAAGCTTTGGTGAAACAACATAAACCAACTCATCAACTTATAAGGTGCTCATAATAGTGTTGTCAGTAGTTTACAGCAAAACAAAATCCTTATTTTTAATACTGTCAACAACAACAAAGTAGCACTATGTTTTGTGGAAATACACAGCGTACTACCAAATGTGTTTTTCTTCAAAGAACAACATACTTTTACTGAGGACTGGTCAAATTATAAGTAAATAAAAGTAATCCTTTAAAAGTGCATCATGTTCTGTTTATCAAATACAAAATATATTTCCCTGTGATAAGGGTTACGGTCCATCACAGTAATGTTCTATAAGTCAGGCATAATGTGTTTTTTTATACACTGATGTTGGAAAAAAAAAAAGTGTTTCCTCAAACCTGACCAAAGTTTCATGATGCTGGTGTACTGATATTTTAAGCTAACAGTAGAGAAGCAGAAGGAGCGGACGTTCGTCTTCCAAAAGCTTCAGTTCTTCACGAAGAAAGGATGAGCCAGGGCTTTGGCAGCTGAGATGCGCTTGCTTGGTCTGAACGCCAAACATTGCTGCAGGTAAGGAGAGGGCACACCTTACAAACGACTTGGAGAAAAGCACCGGAGATTTGAAAAGCTCGAAAACACAGACATGCACGCAACTCTTTAGATTTTATGAAGCTGTAACTAGCAAATGTTTGCTATTTTTAGCCATGCTAGCAGCACGGCTCTAGGGATAGCAATGCTGGTCCACACGCTGGTGCAGACTGACATATCTCAGCAACTGTTGGACAGATTGCTATGAAATTATGCACAGGCTTTCATGTGTCCCAGAGGATGATTCTTACTGGCTCTGGAGAACCCCTGACTTTGAATCGCAACTTGGTAAAGGAGTTAAAAAATGTTGTTAATTGTGCCACTTATAGAATATGTTTTATCCAGCTGGTTAGAAGAGTCAAAAGAGCGCCAGTTAAAAAAAAAAAACATTCTGGGTTATTCAGACATCACGGGTTAATTATCTTTTAGAGAAAGCGATGGAAGATCTGTGACCTGAATGTATGGTGGTATACGAGAAGCACAAACTGGTGCTACAATTAGCCTCACACAGCGGCTAGCATGGTTTAACTCTTAGTCTTATTACTGAGTCAAATTTCTGTGAGATTCATTATTTAAACCACTAATCATATCAGCGTTACCTAGAAAGTTGTGTCTATGTTGTGCACATATTCAATATCTAATTAGTCAAACGGACATTCATTTATTCTGTTCCAAAATTACATTTAAACTTAAGAAAGTCAGCCTCTCTTTGCGAGTGCATAACTTGAGGTGTGAAATGTGAAGCATGGCAACACGTCAAGAAAATAAAAACACAGATCTGCTCACAGAGAGTAGGTCGTTCTCGTCTGGGTCCAGGTTGTGCAACAGATTGGTGCAGGAGCCTTTTGGTCCCCAGATGACTGAGTATGAGATCGGGCTGTCCTTGGGCCAGTCCTCCTCACTGGGAATACCAATCACCCTGAAAAGAATACAGTATATTTTTATAGTTTAAAAGGTTTGGGCAGTGTCAATCACCACAATGCTAATCTTTGTTATATATAAAGAAAGAGAAAGAAAAAATACTCACTCAAAGATTTTTTGCAGCTGCTGTACCTCTGTATATCCCTGAAACAGTGCTCTGCGGGAGACAATAGGGATGGGAATCACCAGACGCCACCCGATACCAAATCATCACGATACTTATGCCACAATACAATTATATTCCAATTTTAAACATATTGCAATATTCTGGGATATATTGCAATTTATAACCTTTTTTCCAATTTCTAATTTTTCCCAATTTCATATGATGTCCCCAAAAGGAAACTTTGTCAACATCACATTTCTCTGTTTGTTCATATCACTTAAATATTATTGCTGCAAAATGGGATTGTTAGGCAGACAAATTGACAAACACATATATAATAAAAGATCAATACTTGGCGCCTGTGTATCGATACAGTTTTGCCACTGAAAATACCGCGATACTATGCTGTATCGATTTTTTTTTCTTCCCACCCCTAGGAGACAAGTGTTCAAAGCACAAGGCACAACTTTATCTCCATTTTGACAACTGTGGAAAATGTTATGCATCTTAAATTACACTCTAGAGCCACATGTCTCCTCCAGCCAGACACAGACTCCTTACCGCAAGAGGAAGAGCTCAGCAAAGATGCACCCTGCGCTCCACATGTCCACTGAGGACATGTAAACAGAGTTTAGCAGCACCTCAGGAGCTCTGTACCACAGTGTCACCACCTGAACAGAGAAGTGCGAGGTAACAACAGACAGGATACACTGGATACTCAACACATTAACAGTGTACCATTCTGTTTCAGGCTTATGTGTTGCCTCACTTACACCTGGAGTGAGAGCGATATTGAAGGTGTAGATGCGTGCCAGTCCAAAGTCTGCGATCTTGACTTCTCCACAGCTGCTGATCAGGATATTTTCTGGTTTCAGGTCACGATGCAGCACCATGTTTGTGTGTAGAAAGTCCAACCCTCGCAGCAGCTGCTGCATCACATCCTGTACAGACAGCAGTATGGCTTAAGAAATGTGTCCAAATCCAGGGAATGTTTTTTTCAGCCTGCATACATCTCTGCGTCTCAAAATGCATTACTAATTCGTCATTTGTTTACTTGTGCACTCAGGGGATTCTCAAATTGTCAGCTGTCCATCAAAACTCACCTGAGTTTACCACTATGTTTACCGCTATTTCACAATTTGTCAGGTTTTTAAGCACACAACAAAACACCACTAGCTTTAGTCCCTGAGGCCAGGGCTGTGAACTTACAGTTTTTTTGTTGACCATTTCATTTTGAAAAAAGGTTGAGTTGTGACATAGTCTAAGAGGGTGTTCAGTCAAATTTGAGACTGTATGATGGAGGTAACTTCCTGATAACAGTTAGTGATCTGTAAGATCTGATGTCGGACCAAGGAAATCATTTTACAGTGATGGGAGCATGTAAAACCTGCCTTAAATGCTACTAACCCACAAAGATAAACAGCACACAACACAAGTATTACAGCCTTGTAGTTATATGAATCTGCCAAACCAGTCAAGTTGCAGTTTACATTTGTTTCTGTCCAGACTCATAAAGTATATGTAGTAAAGATTTTTAAGCAATTCATTTAATAAAAGGTCTTAGGTGAATTTATTTTGGCGAAACGTGGATGCTTCACACCCATCTTCAACCCGGCACCACAGAAGATCTAGACAATGCCCACAGTTTCAAGATTGGTGACACCATTGCAGTATCTGACCAAATGTCTCCCCTTTTGTTCCTGAGGTATGGCATTGAATAAATGCCAGAAAAGCATTTTTGTAGACAATTATAATTTTACAGTAAAGCTGAACTTTGACCTTTTTTGGTATCAGATGGCATCACTTCATTGTTCTAGCCAATAAGACATTTGTTTGAATTGTTGTCATAATTAACATGGGCATTCTTGAGTTATGGCCTTTGACCACCAAAATCTATTCAGTTCATCCGTGAGCCCAAGTGAAAGGGTTTTCCTTTGTCGAGACTTCAATACATGCAGCTATACTATGATAAGTCAAGTGATGAGTTCACACACCTTGATACAGTCACGGCTCAGTCCAGAAGCGGGAACCTTGGACAGGTAGGTGGAAAGGTCCTGGTCAATGTACTCCAGCACCAGAGTGAGGTCCAAGCTCCTGCCCACTGGCACAGCAGATGCATCCAACAGCCTGGGTGTTTAATTAAGCACAGGATTAAAAAAAAAAAACACAAGAAAATATGTACAGCAGCTCTGTTTTGGGACGCACTTTTCATAAAGTGGGTCATGACATCAATAAAACATTAAATGGACACAAGACGTATATAAACAAATACAAATAGAGAAGCTCACCACACCAATCTTCCTCCAAAAAAACATCTCTGTAAAAAAACTGTTGATTTCATCAGTATCAGTATATAGCAAGTGAAAAAAATCAACAAAAAAAAGCATTTTATTAATTTAATTTATAACAAATGGCAGACTGAGATAGATTAAAATCTCCAGCAGTATATAAGAGTTAAATATCGCTACAACAGTAAAAAGCTGTTTACACATTAATAATTATAATCCAATAATATTACACATTTTCTACTTTAATATAAGTGAAAGACTTACTTGTACTCCTATTTTAGTTACATTGAGTTGCTAATGACTTTTAATAAATCACTTTATAAAAGTATCAAATACTTTTTCCATCACTGTCATATATAATAAACATCCAAGCTAAAATGGTCTTTTGCACCATGCATCTTTGCCACTGACCGCTCCTAATCATTAATATAAAAAAAAACTTTCTAAAAATAATTCTAAGATAAGTATGAACACACAAAAGTCAGATACAGATTACAAACAAGATCCTCTTGCAATGGGATGACACCAACTGGAACGCCAAATCTGATTTTTTTTTTTCTTCAATGCCACAATGTTACATTTTAATGTATTTGCCAGTTTATTAGATACACCTAGCTCACACAAAAGTAGTCTAATACACATCATACCTTCATGAAGATAATAATGTTCGGTTTTTGTTTTAGAGAGGTCTTGATTTAACTTCATGGTCACTTTGGAGGATGTAGTTGTGGCCGGTGACATGCATTTCTATTTTTTTTTTTACTAAATCGTATTATGAATATCATGAACATAATCCATGGAAATTCTGAATAAACTATACACTTACTGTACTAGATTGGATGTTTTACATACATAGCCACATGCCACTTCTAATACATATCTATATGCAACTAACAAAGAAGAAACTTGAGATATGAGCAACTTATGTTCCTTACCATTAACCTTGTTTATATTTTAGGCATTATGTATATTTCACACTTCCACTCTTTCCTACTTTTTCTTTTTATCAGGATCAACTGGTTTTTATAACTAGTATTATCCAATTTGTTTTATCTCTTTAGGATTTAATTGACAATTTTCGTTTTTTATACATAGGTTTTGTAAAGCATTCAGAGCTGCACTTTGTTGTGAAAAGTGATACATACACATACCAGTTTATTGTAAATTATTATTATCATATTATTATTTTATCCAACCTATTTATATCAATGAGGGTCAGATAAATAAAAACACAGTAGCAACAATGATCGTGGACTTCAGGAGGAGCCCCCCCCCACACTCTTCCCCCCATCATCATTCTCAACAGCCCTGTGTCTGCTGTGGAATCCTTCAGGTTTCTGGGATCCACTATATCTCAGGACCTAAAGTGGGAGCCCAACACTGACACCATCATCAGGAAGGCCCAGCAGAGGATGTACTTCCTGCGCCAGCTCAGGAAGCTCAACCTGCCTAAGGAGCTGCTGGTCCACTTCTACTCTGCCATCATACAGTCTGTCCTCTGCACACCCATCACTGTCGGGTTTGGATCTGCCACCAAAAAGGACAGGAGCAGACTACAATGGACAGTTAGGACCGCAGAAAAGATCATCGGTGCCAACTTGCCCTCCGTCCATGACTTATACTCTTCCAGAAACAGGAAACGGGCAGGAACCATCACTGCGGACCCATCTCACCCCGGATACAACCTGTTCCAGCTTCTCCCCTCTGGTAGGCGCTACAGAGCACTGTACGCCAAAACAAACAGACTCAGGAACAGTTTCTACCCACAAGCCATCACTCTGATGAACAGCTGACTTCTTACCCAGTGTCAGGTTCAAGTCTGTGCAATGACCCAGTAACACTGTCTCTAATCAGCACCTGTTTACTGGTCCCACTTATTTAGTATTTATTCATCGTTCTCATATCTCACTTATTTTTTATTTATTCATCATTCTCATTCCCTATTCCAGAGCCGTTCATTTTGACATATAATAACATAAAACTATTTATTCCAGCATCCTTTGCAGTATGCTCCACATTTAAAAAAAGAACAATCACAATTCCCTTATGCATACTTTGCACTATTGCCTCTTTATTGTTTCTGTTTAGAGTATGTATAAATATTGTTTGGTTGTTTTGTATGTGTAAGCGCATTGTGAACAACGATGTTCCAAAGGAAAAATCCTCGTATGTATCCTCATACCTGGCAAATAAAGCTGATTCTGACAACTGCATTGGTTTTAGCAAGGCGTAACCTAATAAACTATAAAAACATGAACTTACTTGATAACGTTGGGATGGTTGAAGAACTTCATTTTACGCAGCAGCGCCACCTCGCGGATCATGAAAGCAGGGATGCCGTTCTCCGACGTGTCCCCGCGGAAGTTGAATTTCTTCACCGCGAGGAGTCTGCGCTTCTCCCCCACCTCTCTCGCTTTGTACACTTTCCCGTAGGAGCCAACCCCTACTTCTGCCAGGAGCTCGTAGCACAAAGGCTCAATGCTGAAGTCCATGGTCTTCCAGATTCAAGGACAAATTAACCTGAACTTTGAAGATAAATGTCTATTTTAGCAACAGATAAATATGTCGTAATTACCTGCTGTCAACACTTAGCTACATTTCAGTCAGAGAGTAAGCTAGCTAACGAGGCTCTGAGGAAATTGAGGTTTTGAGGCTAGCTAGCAGGCAACCTGTTACAGAGCAGAGTCGCAAACCACCTGTAATAACAATGTTTTGACGCAATTAACAAATATTTAATTTTGCTTGTTTGTACACGACCGGGTGTTTTTACTTTACCTCAGACTGCCAACAGCACTTTCAACTCCATGCCGTTGCCTGCAGAAAAATGTCGTTGCATAACTGGAAACAGCATCAGAAAATTTGAAAATCACACCCCTTTTTATTCGCCAACTAATCAGAAAGCTCAAAATTATTTAAGCCCACTTCTTGTACACTGCTCCCTGCTGCTATCAATGTTACTGAAAACCAATGCTAAATTTAGGTGCACATAACATCTAAATAAACATGACATAAGTCGCGTTTGCGTGGTTTCTATGCAACGCCAAGATAAATCAGGCAAGGTTTTAATAACATTATAATAGCTGAGCTTTGCAGTTAATGGGCCACAAAAAGTCAGTTTACAAATATTTAGTTTATATCTCAGTAATTACCAGAAAAGTGACTCCGTTTCATTATACTGATAGGATATTTATATTTACATACTGATGTGTGAAGAAGGTGAGTTAAAAAGAAAAATTCTGAAAATAAAAAGTTAGAATTCTGACTTTATTCTCAGAATTCTAAATTTAATTGTGGCACCAAATGAAACTTGTGAACTTCGTTTCACATGTATTTATGATATGGAAAGGTTTGACTTGAACCTGAATTCTGACTCAGAATTTGATTTTAAATTCAGAAGTCAAATACGTTTTTCATGAGGCCCTAATCCAGTTCCGTGGAGATGTGACACACAAAGTAGTTGGCAAAATATCAAATAATGCAGTTAGAAATTATATTAACCCGCTGACCAAAGGTACCAAGACCAAAACAAAAGACCAAATTGCAACCACATCACAGTTTGTACCCTTTAATGTTAAAAAGGGAGGAAACACGTTACATACTGCAAACCAAACACCTCAGGCAACGAGTTAAAGTTAACTTCAAAACAAGCCGGATATGAATTTCAACATTTGCATTTAAAAATCAACAGTGTATGTCATGTTAGCGTTGATAAGTATAGGTTGACTGTGGAAACATTCCACATCTTACACTGAATAAAAGGTAGGTATGCATATTTTAAAGTATAAGCACAGGTTGTGTTGGTGTGGAAAACGTTCTGCATTATTCTAGCAAAAAAATAAGTCATTTGGTAGATGAAATCCGGGAGTCTCTGTTCCGGGGGCAATCTGAGCCTCGTTGTTTTAGGGTTTTTTTGTGAGTGTGATGTAAGCTGATACAGTATATCGTATAATGGTCATTCAGCTGAATGTTGTAAAGGCAATTACTCCCCTTTCAATTTGGCATTCAAGGATTTGGTTTTCTTTGCCAAGGCGATGGCATCCAGATGGAGGTTGCGGTTGAGAATAACCGAGCCACAGGTGAGAGCTCCAGCGAGAGCGCCGGCAAAGCCACACAGAAACACATCCTGACCTGCAAGACAAAATACTATTTATGTAAATACTAATATAAAATGTACTGAATTAAGATGAATCTCTAAAGTCCTGTCAGGAATGACCTCCATGTCTGGAGGACATTATGCTGCGCAGATGATCTGACCTGTGAGATAGAGGTTCTTCAGTGGCGTCTGAGGTCTTATTGTCGCGTTGAGTTCAGGGCTGAAGCGGGCGATGCCATGATCGGCTCCGTAGATTTCACCTTTAGCAGCTCCGATATAGTGTGTGTTTGTGATGGGGGTGCCAGCATCAACGTACTCAATCTGCACAACAACAACAACAAAAAACAGGCATATGAATACAAATATTGCCATTAAACCATAAAGATAGTCTGGTTTCAGACTTGTGTATGACCGCCCACAATTGTTCAGCAATTTAAATATAAATTGGAATATGAATTGACAGCATGTGATTATTAGGAAACAGGAACATTTTGCCTGAAATCAAAAAAGATAGGCAACAATAATAAGTTATATGCAACAAGAAACCAATAAGCCCAAACAATGTCAAAAAAAGGCAACAAAATTTGATTATAAAAATCATAAACAATAAGACTTTTATAAAAAGAAAATATTGTATCCAAACAAATAATTAAGACAAACCTAATACAATACAATCATTGAATCAAAACTAACACATTTTCTAAAATTACCCGAAAGCAGCCACAGGAAGAGCAGATTTTTTGCATCCCTGATTTATACTCGGAGCTGGGCCCCATTTTGTCGTTTTAAATGTTGTTGCAGAAGGTTAAAGGCAGTGGGACTAGCGTACATAAAAACTCTACCGGTTCCGTTCGGTCAAGAGTCCTGGGAACAAAATACAAAGATGTTCCCACATTTTTCGGTGAATTTATATGGACGAGGTGGTTGTAACCAAAGAATGGCGTTATACAGTAAATAAGTGAGCGCCAACCTACGGAAGGTTAAAGAGGACCAGCCTAGCCGAGAGTCCTGTTAGTAGTATACAGCAGCCGAAGCTAATGAGCAGGGAGAGGACAAGAGAGACAAAGTAAGGTTACCTTGTCTCTGGTTATCTTGGGGAAGACATCCATAACCACCTCCAGAACAGAGTCAATGAATGCCTGTTTCAGCTCTTTGTAGTCAAGCGCTCGGTTTGACACTTTGTCATCCTTCCACTCCTCAAACCACTCGTATTTGGCGAAGCTGACCAGACTCAAGGTGGATTTCCCTAATGTGAAGAAAATTTAAGAATATTTAAAATAAACAAACAAACAAACAAACAACATGACTATGCATTGTTCTGGAGTCAGATGGGTTTTCTTTTTTGACAATTGTTCAGACTCATGCATTGACTTAGGTTCACTGTAAAAGCTTAAATACTGCATCAGATCACAGTTTCCGTACCTGGGGATCTTTCCTCCCAGGTCGGATCTTTAGCCGATGGAGATGCGACGAACAGGAGCGGTACACTTTTAGCAGACTCTTCCCGCTTTCCATTCAAATAGTTTTCCACCCTGTAAAAGAAAACACAGATATGAAATAACTCAAGCAGATACATTTAAGAGTACATTTCTAAACGTAATGTAATCTTCTATTAAAATATAGCACCAAAAGCACCTTATGTTGCAATTGTGTTTCTACAGACAAAAAGCTCCACAAATCATGTTTCTTTCAGAACCATTGTATTATGTTAGAGTGACTTTAAATCCATATACAGTTTAGAACTAAAGAACTTGAGACATTTTTAAATTTGCAGGTTGAGTTTAAGTGGCTTCTGAACTTCAAAAGCAAAATAAAGATTGCCCTTTAAACTAAATAAAAGCAGGAGCTTTTTTTATATTTTGGTCATAATGTTAAATTGCGATAACAGATACAAGATGCAGGACAACATACAGCTCATCAAAATTGTTCTCAGAAAAGATCCAGTAGTTGTCCGCTTTCAGGCCTAGCTCCTCCTTAGTTCCATTCAGACCCAGAAAAACACTCAGGCCACCTTCACCGTTCTTCATCATGCTCAGCTGCTCCTGGATAGCTGCGTG
>NC_045747.1:15369438-15375434 GCF_008692095.1 Etheostoma spectabile | reverse complement strand
ACGAGTGTCACAGCATACAGTACAAAATTTACCAACAGCTCACAGATAAAAGTAACATGAACATGAAATGAATTAATAAGTGTGAGTCATTGCCCCAGGATTTGGGGGTGGGGGTTTAGTGTGCGGGAGCACAGAAGGGAGGGGGAGGGGACGGGATGAGGAGGAGGGAGGTGCAAGCTAGTCTCATTTTGTTTGAAAATACTTTGAACGTCAAGAAGTAATGTCACCCAACATCGCTTAGAGCGCCTTTAACTAATTAATTAAAAAATAAAAATGGATGTAAACCAAATAACTATTACTTGCAGCACTTATTCCCTACATGGCATGGCCTGGAGCTCTTTGGGCAGCAGCTTCTGGTAGGTATTGAAGATCCCAGCATTAGAGATGACCATAGGGGCATGGATATGAATTTCCTCTTGGCCTTTCATGACGCTCACACCTGAAACCATAAAAACAAACAAAACACAGTAAATCTCTTCTTAGTGGGAGCTGCATAACTTTATTTATCCAGAAAGAAATTAAGGCGTTCAATAGTTTAAACAAAACATACATACACACAGACATACTACATCACTACTATTGGGAGTTTGGAAAGGAGCACTGAGGAAGCAACACCCACCATACGCTTCCTTGGCGTCATTGAACAGGATGCGGTTGACTGGGGCTCGGACTAGAACAGCACCACCAGCCTTCTCAATGATGGGGATCATGTGGTAGGCAATTTCACTGGCTCCGCCTTTTGGGTACCAGGCACCATTCAGGTAGTGAGTGACCAGCAAGCTGTGCATCGAAAAACTGGCCTCTTTTGGCATGTTACCTGCAGATCAGAGAAGGAAACAAAAGACGATAAGCAGAATACTGCAGAAATCAAAGTGATTACACCGACAGGACTGCAGCTCGGCCTACCGTAGGTGCCAAAGATGTATGTGAAAACGGCCCTGAGTTCCTTGTTCTCGGTCAGTTCGTTCACCACTTCTGTCAGGCTGCGGGGGGCCATTTTGACGAAGAAGGACAGACGTTTAACCAGACCGGTGTAGATCAGGAACTTGGCCACAAAGACGGGGCAGAGCTTCAGCAGAGCGAGGATCCAAACGCCCCGCCCGGTTTTCTGGAGACGGATCAATAGATTCCAATAGACTGACAGACACTTGAACGTGAGCGCAATCAAAGTGGTTTTGTTTCTGTCATGAGCACACTTATTGTTTTGATGAGAACATTAATAGCTATTTTTTTTAATGAAATATTCTTGCACTAAATTGACTCCACAAAAAGATAAAAGAAAGTGGAATTCTTTTATCAGTGTGACAAAGCAAAACACTGTGGCAACACAGTCTGGTTCCAATTGTGCAATATCAATTCTCAGCTCATAAGAGGCCTCGCCAAATACTCTGACCTTTGATTTACCAACCCTTGAGCCCTTGGAGAATATCAGTGATGACATCAACAGAAATCTGTATGACGAAGTCTCTTTGTGGTAAAGGACAGTTTATAAAACACTGTTCACCGAGGAAAAGGCATTGTGCATAGAGTAGAGGAAAGAGTGGCTAGAATATTGGACTCTAAACAAATGCTGATTCAAGTTTTTGTATTAAATCTGCAGGTAGCCAATATTTTGTACTAATCACAATCTGTAAAGCTAGAGATCTTACCTTGACCAGCTTCAAGTACTCATCAATGGCCTTCTCCTCTCCGGGGAAGCACTTCTTCAGCTCCTCTGGGAAGCGGGTCCTGCCGCTGTAGATGGGATACCGGCGGCGATTTTCTGGAGGTCCCAGAACTACGTGGTCGAACGGATTCTCCAGAGGTTCCCACTGCAGCTGTCCATTAGTCAATTGGTCCACCATGCAGCGAAAAGGTTTATGTTCTAGCAGGTCCCCAATGTAATGGATTCCTGAGGGAAGAAGGCAGAGATCATGTGGACACAGCAGTGCTTTTGTGACCAAGTCTTGCATGTTGGAAGTCCTTTTTGTTGTCTCATAATATTCAATCCAGAAAATGATTCCCTCATCTGACATATTTCCACAACTTTTAAGTGCCCAAATTCTGGTGTTGGGGATCGTAACTTCGCACAAAGTGTCAAACAACAAATTAACTGAAACTTTCACAGCAGGTTCTTAATTTAAGGCGTGACACTAGAGGTTGAGCGATTAATCGGACGATTTTTGGCATTTTTACATAATCGGCATTGGCCAATTATTTATTTTATTCTTTTTTTTATTTTAAATCAGGGCAGAAGTGAAGATCCACTGACATGTTTTGTGTTCAACTGTTCAAATGCTGCTGGTTGTTACTGTGGGCAGCACTACTATTGTTCAAAATATTAATTTATTTTATTTATGAAAGTTTGCAGATTTGTGTCAGAAATTTGATAAATGCTTCTATGAGCAATATACTTTATTTTTTCATTGAAAATTTGATTTGCCAAAGTTTATCTTCTTACTTGTTTTGTTTAATATATTTTTATACAACATATGTTTTTACATGATACCTTTCTAATTTAAGTATACAAATGCAGATTGGTGAAGCGTTCACTAAATGTTTTTGTTGAGAAATTTTGTGTATTTTAAGTCATTATTAGTGGTACGGTTTGTCTTTCAAATAGAGGTTTAAAGACAAGCACATATCGGCCAAAATAAATCGGCAGCGTTTACCGGCCGTCGGCTGACCCTGATATCTAAAGCTCGGCACCGGCCACAGAAAACCCCACATCGGTCGACCTCTACGTGACGTATTCATGACAAGAAACCAGAGCCGTCCTTCTCACCAACATCAAACTCAAAGCCCTTCTCAGTGAACGTGTGGCAGCATCCTCCAGCCCGATCATGCTGCTCCAGAACCAGCACTTTCTTCCCAACTTTAGCCAGCAGCACCGCGAGCCCGAGTCCACCGATCCCACTGCCGATGATGATGGCATCCGGGTTGTCGGGTACTTTACCGGCCACGAAACCTGAAGAAAAAAAAAAAGGCACAAAAAACACATTTAAACAACATGGCTGTGTCACAATCACAACAAATCGGATCCCAGAGGAGAACAAATGTTTCTAAAATACATTTTAACGAACATTAATTAGTTTCAGCTTTGCAAATGTTGAGAATGTACTGCTTTATGTGCAATGATGGGACATCATGAACACTATTAACCATGCATTTTTGAACTCTACCAACTGCCTCAGATCTGACACTGTACAAATTCATATATTCATTATATTTATTGTCCTTACAAGTATCCTGTTTTCGCATGGTATATTTTGAATATATTTTTGGATTGCACCTTATTGTTATGTTTTCTTTACATTTTGAAACTATTGTTATGTTATGAGTCTTTTGTATATTTGTACTATTTGTATCTGCACTCTTCCAATTTGGGCATGCAACTGCAACCATCTCCCTTGGAACAAAGTTGTCTTATCTCATCTCTGTCTGTAGGTTTGGGTTTGGACTGTTGGTCAGACAGAAATTAGAAGACACAAGCGTGGATGATCAGGGAATTCCTGATTGGCTTTTGTTTTTGTTCGTTTTTGATATTTAAGAATTGGTTGAAATCATCAACAACACATAGTCTTAGTTTAGAACTAACATGTAAAATTTCAGAAGTCCATGCTTCAGTTTGCACGCGCAACATCACCATGATTCAGGACATCTATAATTTTGCAAAATTGGCTTTTGGAGAGTTATTAAACCCTAAATACCTTCGATTTTGATGAAGACGTGCATGCAATGAGTTATGGCAGCCAATAACTATTATTTTCATTAATATTTCTTAGGCTCAATCAAACAAATCATAAAACTGTCGAGAGAGGAAAAAAAATAGGGAAAGATAAGCAGTCATAATTAACAATATACAGAACAGAAAAGCAGGAAATTCGCACTTAAGAGAAGCAGATAACGTTTTCAAATTTGCTTGCAAGCACTTTTGTAACGTTAATGACGTAAATAACTTACGTTACATAATGACTTTGATAACTTACCTTGCTTCAGTACTTTTTTTCTCTCTTTCCTGTCGTAAACCATCTTTTTCAACGGTTCACGAGTGTCTGTCTCAAAGGGATTGGGCCCGGAGCTGCTGAAGACATATTTCAATATAAAAACCACCAAAGCGACACAAACGGTCGCAACAATGATCAACATTGTGCCAGCATCGAGAATTCTGTTCAGTGTGTGCGTTCAGTTCCTCATTGCACCCGTAAATATCGCCTACAAAACTGACAAGTGCAGCCGGCCAATTAGAGCCTTCCTTTAGCACACGCCAGGCACTTCCGACCAATCAACATTCACTTTAGTGTGAGGCTAGAAAATGTCCTTTCCGTGTTTCATAATTAAAACAAAAAGTCTTTTTTTTATATAATTATATACATATGAATAATTTTAATTATTGATAATTTTCAATCAATTCCATTAAAAACTTTAAAATCTTCAGTCATGGTTTTAATTTCTTTCTAAAATAGTCCGTATAAATCTTAACAATGCCCTATAAAAGCTATTCAATTAAATGAATAATGCATTTTCTTCATATGTCATATACAGATATGAAACAATGATTGCTGGGCAATATGTCTGTTGATGTTGTCCAATTTTAAGTCTCTATTTGAGCTTGTGACGAGACTATATACGGTAGCTATAATTTAATTGAAAGAGTTGTCAAAACTGAGGAGAGCACATCTGCGAGTCAAGACAGCAGTCATGCCTTTCAAACAGTAACATGTGCTGCAGCCCAGAAGCAAGACTAACTGTCAGTTCCGACAAAGAGTCTTCCAGATAAATAATACAGCAGTACTTTCCTCATGCCATTAAAAACCAATTTGCAGCATGAAAAACCATTCGTGGCCTAATGGTCATAGTAGTTTGACCAACAAAAACAAAAATTCTATTCTAGTCCACAGTTTTCCTCATTCACTGAGAAAAACACAACCGTGAGACCCGGTTTTAATCTCCCGGAAAAGCTAACAAGTGACCTTTTATTAAGATTTTTTTTGCCAATGCTTTAATGCAATTTAAGTGTTTCATTCGATGTTCTGTTTTAACAGGAATTTTGACAAAACCCTCAAAGCAATTCTAGATTTATTTTTTTGCTCAAAAAAAAGAAAGAAATCCACTGCATCTTCACATTCTTGTCCTGCATCATAACACCATGAGACCCTTTATTCTTTTACATTTGTTTGCAAATTGAAAACCACCATTTCAGATAGGAAACGCTGTAAGTGGGGCATAGGCAACCCACTCCGCACAAGTTCTTGGAAGTCCAGACAGCTGTTCACAAACCCAGTACCAACGTCTACTCTGAAACCTCAGACTGGAAACAGATCATCGCCAAATGCGGTGTCCATATTTAATATTGTGTATAGTCTTTATTTCACTTTCTAATTAAAGCTTATAAAAGCACAATATTAGTGATGTTATCAAATGACACAATAACAAGCCATGATAATTCCTTATGGAGCTAAGAACTAAACAGTTTGTGCATTGTGCACTTTAACTTGTTCATAGATCTTTGCTTTTTTGTATTATATTAATCTTTTGGACTATATTTAAGACTTACTGTGTGATTTCCTCAAGCAAAGTATGCATAACAAGCTCAAAATCGTTCTTAAGCACCTTCGATTTCAGGAACATATGTCAAGGCCTGAGAGCCCATGAGGGTGGACACTGAAACTGGAGCTCAGTAAAATCAAGGTGGTGTCATTACAAATCTGTTTTCTGCTGATAATGCATTCAACCTCTTTGTGGCAGTCCAACATCATCCAAAATGATTTCCCCCTCCAACTGGAGCTGGTCCATTGTTATCAGTCTGTGTTTCAGGGCTTCTTCTGTTAGTGCATTAAGCTGGGGGAGGAGGGTCATGAAAGTTAATACAGATGAGGAAAAACTCCAGAAAACAAACGTCTCCATAATGTCTGGTGGTACAGAGGGTTGGATGAGGAAATTTTTTAAAAAAAAGTTCAAGAAGGACAAGAGAAATCTTAACAAAAACCCTTTTCTGGTGTCCACTTTTGGTATTT
>NC_045747.1:15367994-15369428 GCF_008692095.1 Etheostoma spectabile | reverse complement strand
CTCACCTTTTTGAGCCTTTTCCTCTAAAATATTTTTTGATTTTCTTTAATCTCTAAAACTCAAGGATGGTAGATTTATTTGAATTGCAAAAAGCACGTCTAACATTTAGGAATAAAACAAAACAGTAGAATCTAGTCTGCATGTGTCAGGGCATGATCCGCAGTAATGTTTGATATTATTTACATGTATCGTAGGTATGCCAACAGTGAGTGTTTGATATACAGAAATCTGTAAACTGTTCTTGTGTGTTTGGTACAATCAGTACAGCTCTCAGATGAAATACAGTTGTTTGGGATGGTAACAATGGCTTAAGGTCCATGTGATCGAGGAAGAGCAGTAAGACTCTCCCTGCCTGGCAGCGGTAGTGCAGGTCAAAGTTCAAAAGGTGAAAAAGTAAAAATGGGCGGTGGGGTTTCTCCTTTCCTGAAGCAGGACGTTATCAGTCCATCTGTCAGGTGCCAGGAGGCCAGTGCGATGATGCCGTCTCCTGGCCTGTTGGTGACACTTGTTTTGGCGTAAAGAGAGTTCACTGCAGTACCAAACCAACCTGAGAGAGAAAAAGTGGAGCCATTACGAAAGCAGTTACAAACTTAAGGTATTTTACAGGTTCCACCAAGTTATGGTCAAAACTTTATAAGACGTTTTTAATATTACACAGAATGTAAATAGTCAATAGTTCTTTCATGGTCAAACCTGCCAAAGGATGACAAGTATAATGGGAAACCAGTGGGGTTAATAGGGCCTAGAATTATCTATCTAAATTTGTCAATATTTCAAATTCTGTGTGTGTGTGTGTGTGTAATATCTCTCAATAACTTACAACATTTTTTACAACATTAATACCTACAGCAGGCTAGAGGAAATAAATTAAAGAGAAGACTTAAAAAAGGCCTTTAAGATTATTTTCGGGGCATTTTGTCCTTTATTTATAGGACAGCTGAAGACATGATACCTGCAGGGTTATGAAAGGTTATGAAATTGGCATTATACAAAGAAAGTGTACCTTTTCTGAGCCCATGCTCGGACACTTCCAATTGTACAGATAATACTGTAGATTTCCATCACCGATGCCGAACTTAAGCTTCTCCAAGAAAGTCTTGTTTTCCATTAAATCCAGTGCATTAAAGACATCAAACCCTTTCTGGATAAAGAGATGAGAAGAAAAAAAACAAAAAAAACTCATTAGTCCTGCTGAGAGTTAACATTTCAGAGAACACACATGGATTGAAGAGGAACGCACCGATTTGGCTAGGATGAGGGCATCGGACATCAGGTCGAGCAGGGGGGTGGTGGTGTGCACGTTGTAGAAGGAGTATGCTGCTTTTAGACTGCGGTGCATAGGGTGGTTCATAATGGTAGAGGGCAGTGTGTAGAAACTCAGGAAATCCGTTACCTTGCCATCATTCTGTGAAGAGAACAGATTTTTTTTTTTTT
>NC_045747.1:15348203-15367984 GCF_008692095.1 Etheostoma spectabile | reverse complement strand
CTTTTTTTTTAAATCAAAACACTAAAAGGATAGTTTCAAACACAGAATTATTTAAAAAGATGTCTGGTAAAAAGTCTCTGGAATATTTCTTTACCTCCACCAGGTAAGTGTCAATTATATTCTCCCGGGGCAGCAGCCAGTGTTCTACCTCTTCCGGGGTCATGGCGGGCGCCAAGTGGAACTGGCTCAGGTACTCACGGAGGAGACGATGCACCACTGGCACGTCCCTCTTGGTCATCACCCGCAGGCCGGAAGTCTTAGGAGCCTGAAGGAGAGAATACAAGGAAGGAGAAGAATAAAAAGGGCGAGGCAGGGCAATGTAATCTATTAAGTTTGTCAAATATGTGGAGTTTCACTAACCTCAGGCAGACGGTACAACTTCATGGTGCGCTGCATAGTCATGTTCCTGCTCAGGTGGGAGAACTTCACCTCGATAAGTTTGCGTGGGTTCAAAGAGCGATGCCAGTACCTGTGCAAAGATACTGGATTTGTTAAGTACTCAGGGACACATTAAAAGAAGTCGCGAGATGGGCGTGTGCACGGTGGTGTGTGGCGAGCTATTCTGTCGGACCCACCTGCATGTGCCCACAGGTTTGGGCAGTACCACCCCAGCCGTGTAAACCGCCTGAAAGATACCCTGCAGGTTGACCCGTCTGGTGATTTCTCTTATCAGAACCGGGGCGACTCTTTTGGAGCGAAGCTTTTTGTGGACGCAGAGGAAATTGATCTCAACCATTTTCTTTTCTCTAAACATCAAGGAAAAAATAATTCATTAACCAACTCTGCAACAAACTCAAACCACAATAACGACAGTGAATTAAATTTTTTATAAAAACATTGATATGAAAGTATTTAAATACCATTTACATTAGAATTACTATTATATACACTGTACGTGTTGCACTTTAACTTTGAGATTCTAAAATCAGAAGAACACAATTCACAAACAATTTCACAACTAGACTGATCTACATTTTAGACAACTTTATTGAGATAGACCTAAACAAGTAGTTGCAAAAGTTGAGCCATGAATTCTACCTTAACGGAATTTCTGATGTTGTGTAATGTAACAGTTAAAGGTGGTGTTGTTCTGGACTACATGATTACGTCCACCAAGAAGGTCATGTTTTCAGCTCAGTTTGTCCATCCGTCTGTCAACAGGATTACGGAGAAACTACTCGTCCGATGTTTTTTAAACTTGAAAGGGTGTAGCATGGGCCCATTCAATTTTAGAGGGAGGATACCCAAATAATATTTCACCTTTGTTAACATTGCATTTGTGCTGCAATCATGTGGTGTCGAAAAAATAAGTTCCCGACTGGAAAAATTCACAATACACTAACATTAAGAGAAAGGGCATGCCCTGCTTCATTGAGTGAACCTTCTAGTTAACCAGTGGTGCGGTCTACATGATAGTGGGTATACTGCGTGTACCTGGCTAACAAAGCGCTAAGATTTCCATATAACCCCTTAAAAATGCCCAATGACTCGCAACAACATTCTTTCCATTATATTTTTGTTACATTTCAAATTGTCATCTTTGTTTTTCTTCTTCGCATAGGCTGAATAAAAAAAGGTATTTCTACCGTAAATTGGTGCATAAAAGTGTATCCCAATACAGGAAATGAAGTTGTTGATGATCAAAACTTCCCTGGGGAGGTTCACGAGACCCCCCCACTATGATATACATTACATACATGTGGGGGGGGGGACAGAAATAAAAAATATTCATAATAATATAACTACAACACCATTACTGAAGACTAACCACAAAACTGAAAATATAAAATACCTTTAAAATAAAAAAAAAAGATTATAGACAAAATAGTGGACTTTTTTGCATAACAGTTGTGTGTGATTGCATTAGATTGTTTAGGTGTACCAAATAAAATGGTTACTGAGGGTGTTTAACGTGGAAGTGAGTGAGATAATTAATAAATAATACAGTAAATTTACGTGGCATGTGATGAAACTGATTGAAGCCATTATATTTTTACGTTGGACTGTTGGAGACACTTACATGTCGTAGATGGAGATGGAAGCAGGAATGGCACTGATGAAGCCCACCAGCTTCTGATTGGAGTTAACCCTCACCCCACAGTGCCACTGGGGCAACCAACCAGGGGGCCGCAGGGCCCTGAGAAACAGATAAGTCTGTCATTAATTGGAACAGATTACTGTACTGCCATCAACTGTATTACTGCATTTTAAAACACGTTTAGCCTTATAAACCATGCAATATCTGACATTTAAAGTTAACACTCATGCCAGGTGTAAATTGGAAGAATATCAATTCTAAAAAGAAATACCAGAGCAGGAACTCAGGGGAGTAGTCAAACCGGAACATGTTGTCATCATCTTCAACATAATTCTCGTTGAGAAGGGTGTAAAGCTCCTTGAGCTGGTTTTACAGAAAAAGACAAAAGTTAGATATTAGGTCACGACCTTTACAAACACAGGAGAGTAATGTGGGAAAAAATGACCAGAAAACAGATTGAATTAGAATGTAAAGCAAACAAACATTTACCATATAATAAACATGTTTTAGTACACATCATTTAATAGTTTTATGTGGATATTACAAATTCCTGAAACATACATGTTCTTTTTTCTGTACACATTATTCAAAAAAAGAAAAGGAAAAAATTATACATAGAACATGCACTCTTAAAGTTCAATGTCGTAAATGAAAAATATAATTCCAGATTCTGATATCTTTACTTCTCGGTACTAATATTTCTTGCTGCTATCTGAGAAAATGAGGCAACAAGCTAGTTTTTGTGTAGGTGAGCTACACCTTTGTTAACTTTTGTGGAAATAGTTTTCATGTAAAGCAAGTTTGTAGCTATCAGCACTAGAGTTCCACTGGACTCTGACTAAACAGATACACTTTTATAACTATAATCATTTATCAGCTATCACACAACTGAAGACATGATAACAATGAATGACGGACACGATCAGATTGGCACTGAAATAAAAACAGACTAGCATTTTAACAAAATAAAAGCACGGAGAATCAAGGAAATTGTAATTAAATACATGTGCATTCCTGCTACGAGTGTACGGGTTTGTCAACACACTTACCACACCAGGGTTCCCCAAGTCGAGGGTGTCCCAGCTAAAGCCCTGCGGGAGGCTGTAGGGCTCCTCGCGGATGTGGTCTTTGTCAGGTTCAATGAAGCCATGTGATGTCACAGTCTCCCCTGAAGGAAAACAAAACGTGAAACACAGAAACCCAGGATACATGACATTCTTGAAGCCTTTTTACCACCCAAATTAGCGAATATATGCGAACGAGTATGCCTTTCGGTTTTTAATTCTTGTTTGGCATGTTTGGCGCCGGAAAATGTGTTCAACTTTCAATGCTACAGCTTTCTGATATAGTGCACTAAACTGCAGTGCTCAAAACTTCTGTCTCTCACACACACTGTGCCAACTAATTTGGAATGATATTGGAGCGCTGCTTAGATGGAGACAGACGAAAGATGATGAAAGTCATGGCACCATGCCAGAATAGGGGCAAAAATGAGCATGTCCATCCGGGTGTAATCTTAAAAATACTGCAGATTGGAGGTGGAGAGTATAAATACCCGTGAATACTGCAGAGTAATTGAATTGAGATTGAATGCTGATTGTGACCTTTTCCACTGAAGACAAAAGCTAGATGTTAGTGAGGTTTTTTTGTCAAGTGGGAAATGGGTTTTCAGGGCAAGTCTTAGAGCAGAACTGACAGCTCTGGCAAATGTCATACCTAGCTTGGGCACAGGCTGTGTGTCCCAGAATTGGTAACTTCTCCGAGTTGCCTCCTCCATGGTTTTGGCAGGGCCTTGGCCTACAGAGAACAGTTCAATGGCCTTTTGGATCTCCTGTAGCTTATCAGCTGGCAATGAATTCACCTTTTTGAAAACCAGACAGAAATCAGTGTTAAAAGTGTCAATCCACCCACATAAATCATAATTTTCCATTTATATTTGGTGTGGTGCAAGACGTGAGGGCCAAAGTAGTGAAGATGTTTGATGTGGATGTAAGCACGTAGTGTCTAATAAGAATAGAATACACTTTATTTTCCAAAGGGAAATTTGTCTTGGACATAGTGCTAGAATTAGGCTTTCACAACAAAAACATTTACCCCCCAAAAAAAAAAACATTCTAAAATCAATGTAAAATAAAATTGACTTGAACATGAGCACCATCTTGTGGTAGTGCTGTAACTACAAACTTTGGTATATCACACCTGAATTATTTTTGTTTTCCTTATAAATTTTCAGGGATCTGACCCTTTAATTTAAAAAGAAAAAAACGTGTTTCTCATAAAATATAGAGGAATTTATGCCTTGGCAAGGGGGTCCTGAACTGCTTCTGGGGCACCAGATTTCTTCTTCTTTTTCTGCTTCTTTTTCTTCTTCTTGGCGCCAGTGTCGTCACCCAGACCCCTGTCACTGAAAGGACAGAATAGAAGGCATCTGTATTAGCCTACTATCCCACAGGAACTGCAAGCACTGGTCAAAATGTATTATTTTAAACTCTACCTGGCACTGGGATATGCTTATTGATGTTTAAAGCTGCATTATACAGGGTTTTGTATTAAATACTATATACACACACACAAACACATCTTATCAGCCTAATTGCATCATATTATCTCAGTGGAGAACAATTACCTAAATAAAATGTTAAATACAGTATTTCTAATCCAACCAGCTAAAAACAGAGAACTTAGTAGTTTAGTGACCCAGCCACATAAAGGTAGGGCTGAATGATTGACCATTTGCACTCTACACACATGAATCCTGGACAATAAAGTTTCTAAAAAGTGAAAAATACATACAGTATTAAAAAAAAAAAAAGAAAAAAAAAAAAAGTACAAATCACCATACACTGGTAGTCTAGCAACCCCTCCCACAGCGTCTCACACACACGAGAGACTGCATACTTACAGAGGATAAGCCCATTAGTGTCCAACAAGAGAGAAGTGAAGCCTTGAGCTGGCCTGTATTTGTAACACCAGCACAGATGGTGAATCATATGAGTGTATGTTATATGCGCGTGTGTAGATATGCATGTACAATAGGCCCCTTAGTGACTGGGCCAATGGACAACAAAACATTCAATAGTTTGTTCCACAGGCTTCCATTTCAACAGAGTAGACGAGCTAACAGCCAGAACCAGTCTTTGTGTGTGTGTGTGTGTGTGTGTGTGGGGGGGTTACAACAACATGTGTTGCTTAAAAAGAGCAACAGAGAAACTCACATTTGCTTCACTACAATTAATAGGATAATCACTTTCCACTTTTAGCATTGCGTTCTCTCTTTTCTCAAATGTTTCTTTTTTTTTTTTTTTAATTGAGAAATGCTGGCCGCTGTTCCCTCCTTCAGGCCCCCAGAACTATAACTTGTGACGAGGGCGTCACAATGAAATCGATTTCTCTGTTACAAACCTCAACATTTTCTCTCTCCGTTTGCTCCCCAAAGCAGAAAAAAACATTTACAGTGAGCAGGACACGCCTTAATATGTGCAAGCTGATTCACCCATCATGCGTGTCACCGCTTGGTAAACAACAGAAGCCAATGCCGAGCAGAAGTAGGATTTCCATCAAAGCCTATTTTCAGTTAAGAGAGCTAGACTGATTTAGGATCTTTTATATGTCTGTGATTTGATTAAAGAGGGAATTAAACGCCCTCTTGACTCCCCAGTTAACAAAGCCAACATGGACAGATGGAATTATCAACTTGCATGTGGAAAACAATGCAGGTTTTGCTTCTTTCACTTTTGATTCGGCTAACTGTCTGCACCTAGATCCACTTACAGACAATAGGGGTTTGACAGTTATGTTAGCATGCAAGCTAATTCGCTAAATGTCAACGGGGGTTGGCATGAATTTCATTAGTCCAGGCAGTTATATGCGAATAATATATCACACTGTCAACTTAATAAAAAATTTGACTTTCTTTGTAGGTGTTCAGAGTGATAGTAAATGTAGTGTTTTATTATTTGACTAGCTTTTAAGCGTACTTTGGGTTTGCTAACCCCATACAACGCCTTGCTATCATTGCTAAAGGAAAGCGAAGCTAAAGCCCGTCCACCTGAGGGACGGAACACACTCTCAGCCAATCACATCAAAAAACTGGCAAGCAAATAGGGTTTCTAACCAATAGGGTAAAGGCAAGTGGAAGGGACAACCTCAATCGATGGCTGTCTATCCCGACAGCTCACCGAGGCTTTAGTTTGCTCTTGCTTTGATTAGCTAAGTATGCAGAGACGTGGTATATTTTACAGCGCTTAGCTGCAAAGCCTGCCTTCTTACCCATCGTCAGAGTGGTGCTCTTCGTTTTCACAGTCGCTACAGTGTCCATGATCCTCTACATCTTCTTTCTCCGGCATCGGTGCTGTCTCATTCTCATCCGCCATCTTCAACCAGGAAGTGAGGAGCCACCGCGTGCCCTCGACGGCTTTAAACCTCCCCTGATGCTATTGGCTTAGAGCGGTGATGAAAATGCCGTTTACAATATGAGGTTACAATAAACACCACGCTCCTTTTTAAAGTCTTTAGGCTAGTCTTTTATTTCTCACGACCCCAATACACGCTGCTTTTTACCTCAACCCCACTATGTTAGATGCAAATATTTATACTTTTTATTGCACTATATTTATCTGATAGCTTTGTATTACAAATTTGGTTCATCTTTACCAGCTGACACACGAGTGACAAACACTTTAATGCATCTACAATAATTATTTCATATACATTATTCTGAAAATTATAGTTTTGCATTATGAGCCTACTTTTACTTTTGACATTTTAAGTGTATTGTACTTTTAATTAACATTTTGAATGCATGACTTACTCGTAGTGAAGCATTTTAACATTTAGTACTTACTTAAGTAAAGGATCTGCATACTTCTTCCAACACTGTTCATTTCTCACAACCCAAATCAAAAGTTTGTGATTTGGTGGAAGAAATTTCTTTTCTCATACACACAAATACCTTTAGAGCAATGTGATCTACATTTGGCCCAAGGGAAATCAAAACACTGAAGCGTGTGACAGGAAAAATATGAGGGGCGGATGTGCATTGTGTAAACTGACTGATTTCTGAAATGAACATCAATATGTGCAGTGGTGGAAGAAGTATTCAGTTAGTATTTATTGCATTTATTGCAAGACGCAAGTACTCACAAATATGAGTTAAAGAAAAAAGGCTCCGGTACTGTGGTTTTTAGCAAATTTTTCTCAAACAGGAGCAAATTGTGCTTTTGTTGGGTTGCCAGATTAAATCCCTTTGACTCTTTTGATCACCTATATCTATTTAAAGCAGGCTACTGGCAATCTGTACCAACATTATTGCTATCCTTATTTATATACATTTTCTTATAATGTGGTACCAGCGCTATGACAACTATTATTTTGTCTTTGAGCAAATACAGTTCACTGACCCTCTGGTCTCCTCGGATTATCAGCTTGCAAGGAAATATTCATCCATATACGTATTTCTGCGTAACCCCCACCCCTCAATAAATAGACATCCTCTGTCTCTCTCTTCATAGCATAAAACAACAAAACACAGTGATGTGTTATAAGAGCTTTTATGGAAACAGTATTCTCTCTTGCATACATAATACCAGCTGCCATTTACACAAAATAAGCTTTAAGCTTTAACACTGCAAGTCGTATACTTCACCATTTGTCTCACGCTGTTGAAACTCAACCTGATCTTCTAAACTGTAATTACAGTAATCCAAATGCAGCATCTTTCATTACTGCATCATTGTATTATCAGGGAAGCTCTTTATGAGAGTATTAAATTATTCACTGTAGCCAAAAGTAATTGGTGGTTGTGTTAGAATGTTGTAATTAGTGTTCAACCACAATTTCCCAGCTCTGAACCTAAGGATAAGAATTTTCAACATAAATAATTATGACATTTTTAAAACAACTGACATTTTTAAGAAAGTTAAGTTCAAGTTATTACTGTTTATGTTTCAATGTCATTCGTAAGTTGTGGAAATATATCATCATACAATTAAAAGTGCCAAGTATCTGAAGTATCAAGTAAAATGGAATTAGCAATTTCATAATTTGTTCAAATAACCAATGACAATCATTGTCATCGTCAATCATCTGTATTACATCACAGTTAGAGTTGAAACAATTCATAAAACAATATATTTATCTTTTTAATGACATGCTTGGATTTCCACTTACAGCACTTATAAGATAAGTAAGTGCTGTTTCTTGTTAAACTATCCTCATTCTTTAAGGTTAAGCCAAATAAGTGTAACAAAAAAATTAAAATAATTCTAAAACAAAAAATACAAAAGGAGAGTTAACACATCTTCACTCAGTCTAAAAAATTATGGAGTATCCACCTACACATGAGAGTTAACATTTAAATTCATTTTGTAACGAGTCCCATATTGGGGTATTTCATGAACCCCAATCCTCAGTGTCCTACTCCTAGAGCACTCAGCACTGACAAGACCAGATACTCTCACAGAGTATCATGGATTGATTATCCAGCCTGAGGCAATTCATTTGCTAAGAGCCAGCATGCTTCTTCATCTCTGATAAACGACATCTTTCCTTCTGCATTGGGAAGTGTAAATTGGACCACTTGAGGTCTGGACTCTGAGACCGGCTGGCAGCAACAGCAGCAGTCTCTCTCTGCTCACATTCAGAGCTCCTTTTCCAAAGCCTTTTGTTGTCAGAAAATGCAGCTTTCCATCTAGTTCAGATGCACATCATGCCTTGCGTTTGGCAATGGCTATACGCTCGGACACAGTTTTAATGGGAACTCCTTTGAGGGTCACTTTGACATGGATGAAGAGTGTGCTGGGGGACAGACTGGAACCATCTGCCTTCAATAAATGAACATGTCGATAACCTGGGAAGAAAGAGTATAAACAACATTAAACAACATGCCAAAGTGTTGACTGTTTTAGGAAATGCATAGAGGATTTTTATGGGCACCTGTCCGTAGGCTCATGAAAGGTAAAGTGAACTGCCCCACAAAGTCATTTTTGGCAGTGTGATCATGGTCCTCCACTACAAACCGCACCAGGGCCAATTCAGGGACCTGTAGCTGGAAGCTCAGAGTGCAGTCCCATCGTGGGTTAAAACCTGTAGAGGGTGTACAAGAGCTGTAAATACATCCTCCAGTACTGTGCCTTTCAAGCAAACTAATCATAGTGTTGGACAAGGCTGTAAAGATCTGTGCTGCTTAATGATGTCATCTATTGCCTCTTGCATTTACATCATTACAAAATAAGACAATAATAATACTAAAAAAACTGCATATACAGTATATAATTATATTATGATATTATTTCGCAGCAATGCTAGGTTTGCATAAAAATACAGAATGAGCTTTCTGCTTAAAACATTTATACAGGTAATAATATAAGGTTGACACGTTATTGTTAAACGCTTTTTAGTGAACTATGATGTCTCAGAATTACCATTGTTGTCAATGCGCTGTGTTTTGTCTCTTGCTTTATCAATAGCCACCCCATGAATTTCCACCCACACTTGTGGGTCCACTATGGAGCTAGCCTTTTCTGTGTTGATTTTTGGCAGCTGCTGTGCAGATATTATCTGAAAAGCAAAGTGCAATTTGTCAGTTTTAACATCAAATTCTGATGGGAAAATATATATTAATATATTTAAGTAAAGCCAAATGTATTCAATTTGTATAGCCCAAAATCACCAACATGCCTCAAAATATCTCACAATCTGTACAACATGTGACACCCTCTATCTTCAGATACTCATTACAGAGAAAAAAAAAACTTTAATGGGAAAAATGAATAAAATAATCCTCTTGTAGGATGAACAAACATGCAATAGATATATGTACAGAGTAGAGATGTTCTACCAATTCCGATACCTGAACTTGAGTATCGGCCAATACCGAGTGCCGATCCAATACCAGTGTGTTAAAAAATACATATATTTTATCATGTTTTAACAGCTATATACTACTAATCCTGTACGGATGTGGTATGACTGCTATCATTGTTGTCGGTCTGACTCAGGTTGAAGTCATTGTGAAACATGAACAAACACAAACAATAAACGCCAAAGAGCTTTTTTTTATTATCCAGTTTGACAATGAGACATAACAGAAAAAGTACATAAATAAACTGCTAAATTTTCTTCTGGGCTAAGTTACGTGGTATCAGATCAGTGCATAAACTAGAATACTTGCCAATACCGATACCAGCATTTAAGGCAGTTTGGGAGGGTTTTCCAATACTGATATCAGTACAGAGTAGTCAACCAATCCAAATTTGCTGTAACACTGTTACTCACTCGTATTGTCAGCTGGGTGGGGATATGTCCGGGGCCTCCTCCCGTATTCTCTGGGTCAAAGTCGGAAGTGGGGCTGCACAGGAAGCCCGGTTTGAGAACGTATCCACAGCGACCATTGTGGAGGAAGCGACCCTGGTTCAGGTCCATTTGCTCCCCGGGTGTTTGGAAGTTCAAAGCCACTGCACAGCACAGAGAGTGGAATCAGTAACTCGTCAAGCCTGATCACACACGTACGGAAAACATTTCAGCATCAGTGAGCGCAGTCAGTAAAGCAATTTTCAGAAATGAGAGTCAGTATGACATTTCTCTGGCACTTACTGACCACATAATGTTTTCCAAATGAATTGCCTTAATTTGTACTAACCCATCTGGCAGCCACCGTTCCACATTTCCTGAGGATCATAGTTGGATGATTGGAGGCGCTGGCCAGACGGGTAAATCCGGCTCAGCTGCCTGCTGTTGTGTCTCACAAAAAGCTTTCCTGCAAATAAAAAGAAGAAAACCACATGCCATGATACACTGGAGGCTGATTATATTTGGTGTAGAATCAGCTGCAGTAAAGCAATGTCAGAACATATTTTTGACTTTCCGTTTGCAATGTCAAGATGCAATTATTTCCACTCTTGTACCCGAGTCTTTGATGAGCTTGAGAGCCTCATTTTCAGAGAAGGAGGACATTTCAGTTGGGGGTTTTTCGGATGCATTTTCAAACCCACGAAATGGGACACTTCTGCAGTACACCACCAGCTCTGATAGCTCTGGGCTCAGTTTAGAACATACCTGGGAGGGCCAAATGCAAACATAAAAGAAAATTGAGTGATTATCTAAAAAGTGCTTCTTAGGCTTTATCATAAGTCTTTCTGAACTGACCTTTGCAGGATCCTTCTTGGGGGTGTTCTTATTGCTGCTTGCTGGTTCTTCTTCAGAGCTTGAAGAGAAGCTGGCACAGCTGCCAGCCTTTCCCAGCTGGCCCAAGTGAGGAATCAGCTTCTTCCCTTTTACCAGGATACGCCCCTTCAGCTCCTGCAAAAAAATGTCATTGGAACAAATTACTTCATTAAAAAAAACAGACAGCCAGAAGTCTTTGTGTGTGTGTGTGTGTGTGTGTGTGTGTGTGTGTGTGGATGCATTTATGTATTGTAATCATGCGTGTTTTACTTCAGGAGAAGGCAAGTCCTTTGGTGGCTGGGCACTGAGGGGCTTGGTGAGTAGTTTGCTGCCTAGGATGGTGCGGAGGTGTTTGGCCATGACAGCTTGCTGCTCCACAGAACAGTGGTTCTCCAAGGACAGGATTAGAGGATATGGGGACACCTGCAGGGAGAGACACAGGAGAATCACATCATTAAAATGCAATTAGATCACATTATAGCAATACAGGACCCAACACTGTAATGATATAGTATGTCAAAACCAAAATACCGCAGGGTTGCCTCAGAGCCAAGAATGCAACCACAAGAAGCGCAGTAGGCTGTGAAGGCAAGAAGGCTGACTGACTGCTCGCTCATTACATTAATGAGGACCAGCGAGCACACTGTCATTGCTGAGGATTTACACCATCAAATCAAGTTCCTTTTACCTTGAAGGCGTACTGGGCGATGGTTTCAATGACCTCTTTAAATGGCACTTTGGAGGTGAGAGTGTGGCCATGGTAGATGACAGGTTCACCTTTATCACCATCCCAGCAGTCAAGCTCCACACAGCGACAGCCCTGATTCAGAGCCCTGCCAGTGAAAGACACATACTTTTGATCTTACTCCACAGGAGGATTATATAAATTTAGAACATCTAAATAGGTTTTTAATCATGCTAAAATATGGGCCGTTTGAAGATGTTTTACAAGTCTCTGTCCGAATACCTTATGTATGGCTCAGTGCTGCTGGCGCTGGTGACTTGGTCCTTGGTTAGGTAAGTGTTGTGTGACGAGGAGATGAAGTAGTGGGCCAAAGGGCAGTTCATGTCCTGGTAGACTCTGGCATGGTCAGGGTTAACCACATCATTCTCCAGAGACAGCATGTACATAGTGAAACCATTCTGAGTCATGAACTGGTTCTTTTGAGCTGCAATAAATGGCAAAGTGTTAAAAGCATCTTTAGCAAATTAATCGGGAAAAAACTGGTGAGAGTTTAACTAAAGAGGTTAAACAGTGGAGTCTATTATCTCTGGGAGGTCAAATTGTGTGTATTAAAATAAACGTACTGCCCAGATTTTTATATCTGTTTAAGAGCATCCCCATCTTCCTCTCAAAATCTTTTTTTAAGATCTTTCGGCAGTCTGATGTCCTCATTTTTATGGGGAAACGAGCACCCCAGGGTTTGTCAGGTGCTCCTTCAAAGGCATAGGGCGAATGGGGGACTGGCCCTGCCTAACCTCATGTATTAGTATTAGTGGGCGGCAAACCCACAAAAAAATCCTTTCCCAGTCTACCGCCAAGAACAAGACTGGATGTAATTTAGCAAATTCCTGTGCTCGTTAAGGGTCTTACCTCACGGATATATAACACTAGCTCTAGTCTCTTAGTGACTTACCACTTAATGAGATCCGAGCAGACTGGGTTGAAAAGCTTGGAATAGTTACATCTGATGAAATATGGAATAGTGCCTTGGGTAGGGTAAAATGGTCAACATCATGTGCTCACCTTGGTTTATTTTATGTGTACTTATTTACTTTATCACCCACTTAGTACATTACCCTGTATATATGTTGGAAGTAAATATGATTTTTTATCAATTATTAACTATTATTTGCAGATGTAGTATGTGAGGGGTGGGGGGAGCAAAAAACTAAATGTTTGTTGTCAAATGTCTGTAAGCAATTGCTGTTCTATTTGCAATTTATAAAGAGGTTAAACAACATGCATCAGGACTCCTTCTCTCACATAGACTAAGCTAAACAGCCAAGGGGAACAATCTTTTTTGTTATTTATTTTGACTTGTGATGTGTCTGCTCTGCACTTGACTTGGCATTCAAACAGTGAGGAAATCCCTGCACCCTACATAATTCACAGATTCTGTCTCACTGAACCAGACAGTCATCTTATCTTCACCTCCCAAACATATCACTCAAATAACAAAACAAATAACATATTCTTTCACTTACAAATAAAAACTTACGTTTGTAAGAAATCAACCAATGCTGATTTCTCAAGTCAACAAAACATATATTTGACATTGAGGATATTGCGTTTCAGCCCTTTTTGTCTCTTTGACAACTACTCCCTTGGATAAATAAAGTTTGAGTTTCTATGGGTGGCATCTTGCTAGTTTTCATGTCAGCCATTATAAATTATTGCTTGTGCTAACGACTTAGCTCTCCTTTAAAACAAACCACCCCCACTGCTGGAAACATGACGAGCATCCCATTACTGTGCAGCAGAGGGTTTTTCCTCAGTGTTTAGAACAGTAAACGCCTTTACAGATATATCTGTTTTGTCATTGTATGAAACCGGACACTCACACTCACTATATGCAAATGTGGTTATTTCTCTAAAGCTTTTAATGACAGTTTTTCCTACCCCAGTCATTGAGCTCATAGGTGAGTATGAGGCTCTGAGCATGATTCAACGAGGCGTCTTCTCCTTGGTCTCCCAGGAAGTCGCGTAGCTCAGCAGTGGCGAGCACACACCCATTACTCGAATAGTGTCTGAACACAGCGTCCAGCTCGGGCCGTCGCATTAGCTCTCTGCAAAACTCCTCAATCTCTATATGATCCAGACGACCATCACCGGATCGATCACACCTCTGGGTTACAGGGGAAAGGGATGAGTTTGAAAAGATAAACAATCGGACACACACAGAGACACATGTTAAACACAGTGTGTTTTTATTTTGGGAGTGCTTCAAATTTCCCTGTGGAGTTTTCCCATCTCCATAATAATAAGTCAGCCAGCTGTCTATACTTACATTACAAATGTGGCTCTCTGAGGACGGTCAGTATTGGAAATTGAAAGCTAAGAGACATGGTAGGTAGTAATACCACACAATAAAGAAATAACTGGCTGGGAGGATGAAAAATGTGGAAGGCAGTAGGTGGTTGGCTTGGCGCTGGCTTGGTAATTGAACACAGACTTGACACTCCAGGGTGTCACAGTAAACAGAAACAAGCAAGAATATCACCAACTCTCAACATATCTTCGCAGTTATTCCCTCTCTTTTTCCATTGAATGCTTTCAGTATTCAATTTCAGGAGAAATTATATCTTATATAGATATATCAAGTTATATCTACTGCGGATATTTAACAGGTGCTAAAAATTCAAATAATTTACATGACACTGACCTTGAATAAAGAGCGGGCATACTGCTCACTCAGGTCAATGTTGATCATCTGGAGCAAACGTTTGACCTCATCGTAGCTCATCTTGCCGTCCTGGTTCTGATCCGCTCGCTTCAGGTAGCGTCGGATCCAAGTGTAGAGGGTTAAGGAATAAAACAGACTAAAACCTAAAGACTATAGGTCCTCAATTAAGGCAGTCTTTTGGATTCATAATGTGCACAGAAATACACAGTTTTTTTGCAATAACCAGTTTCAGTTATTTAAGCAATCTTCCTTATATATATATATATATACATACACACACATATATAAACATGTGTGTGTGTGTATAACATATAAACATACATACATACACTACCGGTTAAAAGTTTGGGGTCACTTAGAAATTGCTATTGCATTCCATTATAGACAGAATACCAGCTGAGATCAGTTGCATTGTTTTTTTTTAACTAGGGCAGAAGTTTTCAGATTACATTATGTGCTTACGTAATTGCAAAAGGGTTCTCTAATGTTTTCTCAGTTAGTTTTTTAAACTGATGTCAGATTAGTGAACAGAATGTGCCTCTGGATTTGGATTGGAGGAATGGTTGCTTATAATGGCCAATGTGGCCATTATAAGCAACCCCCCCCCCACACACACACACACACACACACAAACACATTTATGGGAAATGGGGGAAATGATAAGCAGTCTAATGCAATATGTAAACTAGGTGTTTTTGTTGATGCCAACATTGTTGAACCAAATTTAATTCAGCTGTTTCCAGGCTCTTGGTTGAATAATGGGAGTAATGAACTTTTTAATGACATCTATTATTGTAAATCCCTTTGGAAAAAAGCATCCCCAGAATAAATATAATCTAATGTAACTGCATAAAAGAGACGATAGCAACAAGAGACTAATTATAGTTTGTCACCTGCCCGTGCGTGTGTGCAAAATGTAACACAGAGAGCCCACACGTACACATCACCTAGGCTTCTGAAAGTCTACACTATGAAATATAATAAACGAGATAACAAGAAAGCATAAACAAGATAATTGCCCTGATGATTTATTTGTTCATAAAACTAAAAATATATCAAAAACGAAGCGAAGTGACCTGATACCTCCAGTCATCTTATCCTCTGCCTATGAGGGATTGTAATTAACAGTGGTGGTCGGACTATATTTAGACAAGGCTTTTTTATCTAGTCATTACTACTCACCTTAGTTATGCTGTGGATGTAGGAAGGCACATGTGACAGCAGAGACAGTAACCATAGCAATGCTGCCTCAGCTACACTGTACCCTATTCTAGCATATTGAAAATGGGGCAGGATATTGGTCAAGTTTTTGTTTCTGACTCATGTTGGCCACATGCTCCTTTAAAGTGCGTAGCCCTCGCACCCAGTGCCGAGCTTCTTTCTCACAGGGGCACAGCAGGTCCAAGCTTTTCCTGGCACCTCTGAAGACCACTGTGAAGCACTGGTTCTCCGGCACCGACCCGGACAGCTGCCGCAGCGCCTCGGACTGGCAGCCTTCACGCACACACTCCACTTCTGTCACTGCGACTGGGAGAGGACAGGGAAAGAAAAAGTTCACAAGGAGCAGCTAAATGTCAAACATCATGTGTCTACATAGATTAATAAATCCCACCAAATGGAGTGTCATTGCAACAGGATTGTAAAATATAACATGCACTTTATATACTTCTCAACAAGATAATTTTAACCTGCAATGTTACGACTCTTACAGCACACAGACTGATACACAAGTTAAAGATGCACCTTCAATTTGTGCTTTCACTGCTCAAAGAGCAGGTTCTTCTAGTGGGTTTTGGACATTTATTCAAATTACACATTATTTTATAATTTTGTAATCTTGTAACTGTGTTTCATCTTGGCCAGATCTCCCTTGAAAAAGAGGATTTCCTGGTTAAATAAATAAATACACAAATAAAATAATCTATGGTAGCTTTTAACAGGATCATGATTCATGGGATATAAACAAAAGCAATACTAAAGAGTCCACAGCCATGTTGTGAGGCTGTGTTAGCTAAAGGCTAGTCACTCATTACCAGACCTTCTTCCACAGCGCAGTAGAGGAAGGTCTGACTAGTCCACTCAACATCCTGGATATGAGAAAAACAAGCTCTGGTTTATTGGGCATTTCTTTAAACCAATCTAAATCGTCTTGGGCGGCGCTAGGCAACAGACGAAGCAACGGTGCCTCTGTAAAATAGCCTTGGGATGGAACATGTTCTGGTGTATATGTACATTCAAAAATGTTGTTTTAGTTGTGCAACATAAAACTCAGATTGGACAGATAGTCTAGCTAGCTGTCTGAGTTTACCCTTCAGAGATCAGAGGAGCAGTTAACCATGGTCCTTAGAAATTGAGTGGGGTTTAGAATGCCAACTAAACGAAAACAGAAAGTAACAGACATCCGGACAAAAATTAGGGACAGGTGTAATGTTTAATATGATCACCATCTATGTTGAGCATGTTAGCATGCAAACATTTGCTACTTAGCGCTAAATACAAAGTACAGCTGAGGTTGATGGGAATGTCTGTATTTTTTAAGGTATATTTAGTAAAAAAACAACTATTGTGATTGACTGTTTTGATAAATTAAGTTTTTTCCAAAAAGCCAAACATTTGCCGGTCCCAGCCTCTCGAATATGCTTGTTTGTATTATTATTATGGTTAAAATGCTTTTGGACTAATAAACCAAGCTATTTCTTGAAATCATGTTTGGCTCTATTCTGTGATGTGTATTTTTTACAATACTTTTATTGATTTTTGATTTGATTAAAGCGTGTATCCAATTTCACTGCAATCCAGCCAATAATATTGAGATATTTTAGTGTGGAACAAAGTAGCGGACTGACCAATGCCCCTACAGACAAGCTGCTAGCATGGCTAAACACATTTTCCAGTTGTTTTTTCATTTAGGTAGGATTTTGTCAGAGGAGTCACGGACCACAAGGGTTGAGAATTACAACGTAATGTGATCTGTTTATCTTGCATTTGTAGAACTCTGGTAAGTCTGGGCAACACTTTCTGCCCAAAAAAGACAGCACACACACACACACACACACACACACACACACACACACACACACACACACACACACACACACACACACACACACACACACAAGCTGATTCTAACACAACAACTTTATTCAGCAAAGGAGCTCGTCTATTTCTGCACTGGGATGCCTGCTGTGTGGTGATCACTCAGTTGGGTAATAAGCAGTGTCTGCACTGACAATAGCCTCATTCTCTTGCTGGAGGTCATAAAGCCTTTGCTGTCCACCTCTTCAAAATTACTCCACATTCCTCCTTTGTTTTTGTGGACACGGCAAAAGTGACATGAATGTGTGTGTGTGTGTGTGTGTGTGTGTGTGTGTGTGTGTGTGTAGCTTAGAAAGAAACAGCAGAAGTGTTAAGTGTCGTATTCTATGCCAAGTGCTTTTGAGCATCAGACGCAGCGCTGAACTGCAGGCTCCAGATCACACTAGACCTGGAGAACTGCCTGGAGCTCGGAAAAGAGGAACCAAGCCAATCCTTCATCCTGGATTCACACAAACACACACTTAACACACACAGATATGGTCCCCAGCAGCCTGCCAGAGTGGCATTATCAGTATCTGTTCACTGAAGAGGCCACCCTGTCCTCACGCTGCTTGTTTGCCATCATTGTAAGGAGTGTTACCCGCTGCAACTCGACCACCCTCTCTATTTCTGGAGCTGCTGCAGCACAATCAAGACGGCCTTCACCACCCACTGACCCACAAATCTGTAGAGCTAGCCCGGGGGTTAGCATTAAAATGCATGCCAACATCAGAACAGAGAGCACAAACAGAAGAGAGGTGGGAGAGCTAAAGGTCAACGGAGGAAATTAAAAGAGGGTGAGAGAGATTCATCCTCCACCCCTCTTGTAGTAAACTTTTATTCAAAAAGATTTAGCTCCAAAAGTAAACAATGTTAAATAAATAAGTAAAATGTTAAGAAAATGGGATAAATAAATGCCCTGCACTTTGACATTCTGAAGTGAAGCTGACTAAAACGACACAATTATTGGTTTTGGCAAGATATGATTACCGGAAATGATCAATTTAATAATATAATGATTTGGGAGCCCAGGCAAACAGACTTTACTTTTACCCTTTCTCTCTTTTGTTTACTATTAATAGTAAAACTTGTAATACCACACTAAAAGTGCTACATTCAAAATGTTTACTTAAAGTGAAAAGAGAGGCATTACAAGAACAGTGTACTTACATTTACTTTTAAAGGGTGAGCTTTTGACTCTAATTTAATGCTGTATAGTTTCATGAATAATAATGCACTAATATTTTAATTGTACTTTGTCAGTCAAATCTGAAACTGCAATGAAACATTTCTCTGTCAGATAAATGTAGTAGTACAATGTTTTCCTATGAAGTAGAAGTACACAGTAAGTCAGCAGAATACAGATGAGTTGCATTTTAAGTGCTTTGGGGGCCTTCTGTAATTTTGGGGTACAATGGTTCTGTAGAAAGCTGCAAGCAGCAATACAGGAGGCCCAGCAATCAACCAAACATCCAACATGCAGTACTTTTTATTAATAAAGAATATAGCATTTATATGAATTGCTTTTACTTCTGAAACCAAACCTACATCCCTGAGATAAAATATTACCTTTCGACAATTAGAGTAGCTCAATCATACAGGATAACAAGTCACAAGTAACTTTACGCAATAGCTTAGTGAAGCAGAAGTGAGCCAGCTTACTGTAGCTGACTTTTCACGAGGTTACGTTTAAGACTTGGTACATAAATACATACACAATTATTGTTTAGCCAGATTGCAGGGCCCATGTTTAATCTCTTCACTCGCCAGGAAAACAAACAGCCCTTTTAATAAGGCAAAGAAGGCATGAGATGGAGCCAAGATAAAACAGCTCACCAGCTCTGAAAAATGAGAACTGGGCTGGTGGAAGGCCTGCTGGTCTGTCTTTACAATACTCCCCTGTAGATAAGTTTCCTTCCAGGCAAAGCCCTTTTCCTCTCTTAACACGGATATCTATTCATGAGCGCTCCGAATTTCAGGACTCCTTCTCCTCCTTTAACCCTCCTCACTTCTTATAACCAACTCATGGTCCTGTACCTCTTTTATTTTCTACCTTAAAGCCTCCCAACACACACACACACACACACACACACACACAC
>NC_045747.1:15342918-15348193 GCF_008692095.1 Etheostoma spectabile | reverse complement strand
ACACACACACACACACACACACACACACACACACTGTGTGCTCTCCTTCCCGCTCTCAGTGATCATAAAGCCAAGTTTCAGCAATACTCACAATACTGCTGGGCTTTGGCTTTGCGGGAGCTCTTGGTGGATTCACACCACACGGTTAGTCCGTCATCTAGCAGCCGCAGGTTTCGGCTCTTCTGCCACCTTGAAGAGCGAACTTTCACCATGCTGCAGCCCTGCAACATCACACGTACGTCCTCATTGTCCAGTAGACCTGGAGCACACAGAAACAAACACAGACACACAAAACCAGACAGGAAGTATTAATGCAACAATAAACTGTGATACAGTTTGACATTGTGTCATCAGCAGGTAGAGTTTGTCTTGGTTTTGTGCCGTTTTATTGTGACAACCTACAGGCTTAATGTGCAATAAGGTTTCTAAAAATGTAGGCCCTACTTAAACGTAATACAATAATGTCTCTTAGGGATTTGGTAGTTATATCATGATTTCTACTTTGGTGCTGTCTGGGAGGATAACAAGACTATTATTATTATTACTCATTTTTGGTACCATGGGCTTTTCTCTATTTCGTTTCCCATTGCGATCAGCGTAGTTGGGATTCTTAGCTTATCGCCATAGTGAAACTTCCATGAGATCATCTTTAATGCAACACTATTTAGATCTTTGCATCTGCAGTGATGTCTGCACTTCGCTATCCACAGCGGTGCTTTGAGCTAAATGCTAACATCAGCATGCTAATACGCTCACAATGACAAAGGAAGATGATTAGCAGGTTTTATGTTTGTCATGTTCACCATCTTAATTTAGCAAATTAGCATTCTAACGTTGGCTAGCATTAAAAACAGTACAGCTGAGGCCGATGGGATGGTCATTAGTGTCTCCGGGATTTGGTCATAAACCAAAGTATGGGACAATTGACTTCTTGATGGCGTCAGATAAAATTGAAGAGATCAACATACTGTAGTTATCACAATTTATCCTGATGGATACATGAATGTGTGTAAAAAAGAATTAATGGCAATTCATACTTGGTGAGACAGTAGGATTCATCTTCTGGGCACCAGAAGGCCTGTACAAACTCTCCTACCAATCTATCCAATCCGTTGGTCAGGTTAACGACATCAGAGGTCATGTTGACTGTATTTGTCAAGCCGACTTCACATATACAGTCAACACTTTTCTGCTTATACCCTACACCAAAGTCTGTGTTTCATATACAAACCTAGGAGGAAATGACTGTTGCTGAAGGTTTTTAGTGTGCTGAGTAGAGCTGTCATGGATTGTCTTGAAAATTGACTAATGTTTTAACAAAGTAATGTTTCTCTGTGCATTTTCTTCCAGTCTGAACAACACACCTTAAGAATTAAGTTGAGAGAAATTGAATGCTGACATGTGATACAGCCATGATAATTTGTAGATTTACGTCTCTCTTGGCACAGCAGCAGGCCAACAGACAGTCTTTGCCAGGCGGTACCGCTCATAGTTCTCCCTAGCTATTGCCGTCATATGGAAATTAAATCAAGATGCTAAAAGAAATTGAGAAACTCAGAACTTTGGCATGTATTATATTATGTTGCCAGAACTGAAAGGATTGGGGCATGTTACGGGAGAAAATAAAAGATGTAAGCAGAAAGCCTAAGGGATCTACAGACATGGTGGACACACAATTCAGGTTTGAGTTGAGAGTCATCTGAAACACAGAGAGGAAAACAAGTAACTATTTATTGCTGTTTGCTGCAAGTATGTCTTAGAATGTTGTAGTTTCATGATCAATCACAAAGCCAAATGCTTGCACAAGACACAATTTAAAAGTACAGGGCCAGTTTTACATGAGCTTGTTTTACATTATAAATAAAGGACAGAAATTTATCCGACAATATTTGTCAATTAATCTATTAATCAATCGAGAGAAAATTAATCAGCACCAATTGATAATTGATTAATTATGCTTCTCATTGTACACTGTTGGTTGATCTAAACAAGCAATTTAAAGACGTCCCATTGGCCTCTGAGAAACATTTAGATGGTTAATGAAAATGCAACTACATCTTTACAGTACAAGTGCAAGTGTTATTGAAGCACATTCAGCTATGCCTCATTGATTCCATGCAGGGAAGAATGAAAGGGTTTTCTCTTTTCAGAGCAAAAGCAAACTCTCACTCTTGTCAAACTATTCTTCAGAATATAGTCTTTTCTGCTCACCCCTAAAGTTTTTTCCACACACAGTGGACACACTTTCCTTAACTTTCCTTTTAAATAACAGTCCTCATACTGTCAGCTCCAAATGGCTGCCAAAGTTTCTCAAAGGGCCCCCAAAGCTATAGCTCTCCACCCCCCCGACTAGACACAAACAAAGTGGGTGCAGCAGAGGATCTCTCCCCATCAGGGATGAACACAAAGAAATCCCCCTACCAGCCCTCCATCCATAACAAACCGGTTCTCCCAAGCTGTTACCACATGCAAGGTATTCCCACAAGCAGAGCAACTGGACCTGATTATCTGCAGGTCAGTGACCACACAAAGCTGTCCAAACTGTTTCTGTCTCAACCCACTGCCCAACCTTTTACTATTGCTTTCCAGCCTCGACCACATTCCTGCTTTTCTATTGCATCATTTTAATATCTAACCACAACAGAACAAGTGAGCATAAGCCTGAAAGTGTTGGCCAGTTTTCAATAGCACACACTATGTGCTTTATAAGGGTGTGAATGGAGGGATGGGCATGGTTCTTCAGGCTGGAAAGCTGAATAGTGTTTTCTTTACTTTGTCTCCTGCAGAAAATCTGGTTGACATCCTAACTATGCTGGTGTATTCTCATAAAAGCATTTCAACGCAGCACAGTAATTAGAAGAGCAGCAGAATTAGCAATATAAGAGAGGAAATAAAGTTAAAAGAGTCTGCAACCATGCCAGCTGCCATCCAAGCACAGCAGTGCTTTAGCTAAATGCTAGTGTCAACTGACTAGTGTCAGCTCCAAATGGCAATGCTAACATTGTAACATGTAATGTTTATCATATTCACCATCTTAATTTCGCGCAATAGCATAGTAACATTTGATAAGTAGCACTAAACAGAAAGTAACGCTGAGGTTGATGGGAATGTCATTAGGTTTTAAAATTTGTTCATAAATAAATAAATGGATTTGAATGAAATGTTAGCCACACTAGCAGCTCTGTAACTTTGCAAATAGGTGTTTTGAGCAAAACGTTAACATCAACATGCTCACAGTGCCAATGTTAAAATTCCGATGTTTCCCAGTTTAATGTTTACCACTAAAATCTTAGTTTACCGTGTGTTTTCTTTAGATAGATAGATAGATGTATAGATAGACATTTATTGATCCCAGAAAAATGTGAAACTACGGTGCTACAGCACCACACGTACATGAGTCGCACAACACAGAATATAAATATAAATGAGATACTAGGAAAAAATATACATACATACAGTTTACATGAAATAATATTAATAGGAATAAAATATAAGAACAAATACTTAAATATATACAGGATGGAAAAACAAAATGTGCAACTGCTTAAATAATATGCTAAAATGTATGCTAAAATGTAAATTGTAAATGTAAACCAATTGTGCAGGTTGCACTTAGTGCAGTATTGCAGTGTCTAAAAGTCTCATCTAGCACCCAGTGATGACATGTTAAAGAGTTTTATTGTCTGTAGTAGGAAGGATTTCCTTTAGCGGTCCGTGCGGCATCGAAGCTGTCGGAGCCTCTTAGAGAAGGTGCTCCTCTGTTGGACCAACGGGGGGTGGAGAGGGTGGTCTGGGTCATGCTAACATTTGATACAAAGTCATAAACACAAACATTATGTAGCCTACAGCTGAGGCTAATGGGAATGTCATTAGTTTTACAGGTACTTGGTCACAAACCAAAGTATTGGACAGATTTTAATTTTAAATCTAATTATGATGGGAAGAGAAATGGATCCTGATTAAGATTCATCCTGTGGTGGACATGAATGTGTGCACCATATTTCATGGAACATCTTTCAAACAGTTGTTGCGGCATTTTACTTAAAAGCACAAATATAAATCTCATTCTGGTGCTAGAGAAAAAGTCAGAGAGAGTCATTGTCTGGGAGCCATGAATTTCTGCACAAAAGTCGGTGCCAAGGCATTCTGGAAGATGTTGCTGGGGGAGCTAGAGGAAGAAAGGTCAAGCAGTCATCAAAGTCACAAGGATTCCATGGCATCCGATAGGTTTTTAGTCTGGACCAAAGTGGCAGAGTAGCCGACTGACAAATCAAGCTAAAACTTGTAAAACAGTGGAATTACTAACAGCTTCATGTGATAACACAAGCTAATAGAATAAAGAACCACTGCTGGATCAGCTGTGAGAAAACAACACTCAAATCAATCCCTTATGGAATATTTTTTTCTGAGGGTGTGTAGACATTGTGAGCAGTGGGAGCACATTCCAACTGAGAGGAGGATCAGAAAAAAAAATAACCATATCGGCTGGTCAATAATAGATTGTGTCTGCATGAGTCCTCTTCCCTCAGGCCATCATTCCAGCTCCTCTAGGGACACAGTTCCCGTTTCTTTCAGCATAACAACCGTCATGAAAGCCAGCTAGCAAGGATTCTCCACTTACATAAAGATTAGGGTGTTGTTAATATGATGCTGGCGACGGGTCAATTCAATTTTCTTAATTCGTCCCACAGCTGTCCCCACCAGACAGGTCAGTCAGCAAGTAGGGCATCTCTTAATACAAGGTCCAGCCTTCAATGGAAATTATGATACCCAGAGTTAAAAGATGATCTGAGGGAGGTTTGATAAATGTACTTTGAAGTTGTGACTCTCAGTGGCATCACCTGATTTCAGAACATATTCTTTAGAAAAAGAAGTAACAACAAGCTTTAAGTATTATCTTATTATAGTATAATAGTATAGTAGTATTTTGAAATGCAGAGTTACTGCCAAAGTTGTTGTTTTTTGGAAGGCACATAAAAAGCAATGCAGCCTCTTTGTATTCATTGGAAAATAAGCAACACTCAGTTTTCTCATTCTCCTTTATTAGTGGGGCAGATAAGGGGGGAAATCGTTCACAAGTGGACACAAGCACCAAATTTGGTGTGGTTATCCCTCTGGGGCCAATAATTTGAAAAATAATGTTAGCCACTTAATTTTTCAAAATGGCCGCCATTTTCCAAGATGGCTGGATGATCCATTTCCATCATTGGAAAACACATATCTGCCCATATAATTTTACTATTGGGACATATTTCAAGGTTTTTACCTTTTGAAT
>NC_045747.1:15338940-15342908 GCF_008692095.1 Etheostoma spectabile | reverse complement strand
TTTTTTTTACTATAAGGATGTTACATACATATCTATTTTCTTTCAGCATAACAACCGTCATGAAAGTTTTTTTGAGAGTCTATAGTGGTATGTAGAGTAAATAATCCATGAAACGTGACATAATTCCAAGAAAAAATTTATTATTAAAGCATGTCAAAGTAACAGGAGGTTTTATGTTATTTATAGGGGTGATCCGAGTAACCGGCTGAAACGAGTATGCGTACGGATAAAGCACTTTTGCCGAGTACAAGTATTATACGAGTAATATGAGTCAATATCCGTGGGATTGAATACAATCCTTAACTGGCCGCGCAGCGTTCTGTGATAATCACAGCGCCCCCCCGCCTACAAACACGCTCAGCTCAACACACACACACACAGAACAAGGAGAAATGCGCTCTCGGCCTTCTTTCCTCTCTCTCTCTCTCTCTCTCTCCGCTCCCATCCGCTCCTCAGGGAGGCAGTCAATTGGGGCTGCGGATCTGTTCCGTTAACGTTTAGGGTTTCTTCAGCTTAGGTGTTTTTAACTTGGTTTGTAGTACTTACATAGTAACCAGTAGGTTTCTGGTGAACGTGGGGTTTGTAGTCCTTACTTAGTAACCAGTAGATTTCTGGTGAACGTGGGTTTCAGACATGCTGCTTGGTTAAGCAACTCTCATTGCGTCTCTGCCATGAGATTTTTTTTTTTTTACTGTCAGCTGCCCCCCGCCCCGCCCCTCTCTCTCGTGTTCTCTCTTACTCACACACACACACACACACACACACACATATACCTGGTGTGGAAATAAAAAATGAAAAAGAACAACAAAAAAAAAATCCCACTGATCATAAAAAATAAAAAGTTAAAAAAAGAAAGTTATTATGAGTTGAAAACTCTTGTTCATTACATTTTACTTCATAATGCAACCGCAGTGTGTGTATTCATTGTTGCAAAACTGTTATAGTTTGTTTGTTACCATGACAACACCATTGATCTGAAGCTCGATGCTGTCATGTAGTTTTCAAATCAGCAATAAAATAACAATTTTGATCAACTCATATCAATTGCATGCTTAAATAACATACCGGTTAAAGCCCCACACATTCAAGAGAACCCGACCCACTTCGGTAAATCGACCACTTCCGGTTTAGGCGCCCGCCCAGTCCGAGTAAGGATCCGGATACAGATAATTCATGTGGTAAACAGATACAGATAATGCTGTACTCGCTCATCCCTATTATTTACTTTTCTGGAGGCCCATAACATGATTGTATTTGTGTTCATTTTATTTAAGTGGGTTATTGTAATGTATTTATGCCAACATTGGTAGTCCTGGCACTTACAGCTGCTGTACAGTTAAGACCAAAGTGATAGCATTCACATCTTCCACGGCATTCTGCTTTGCATCCACATTTGGTCAGTTGCTGACAGCTCTCTACAATTGGTGATAGCTCTGTCCTGAAGATATGCCATTGATCACCTTTCTTGGTCCATCCCCACTCAGAAGGACTCAGTACTTCTGGATGGAGTACAGTTGCTTGACTCCAGATGCAGCCTGCCTGGTAGGCTGAACGCTTTACACACTGCAGCAATGTTGTTGAGAGGAGGAATGGCTTCATATGGCCTTTACTTTTTGCAAAAAAGTCCAACCGGGCTCATCTACATCCCTGCTTCGTTGGATCTGTTCTACATCATGACACAAAACATTTCTAAAATCTTCAGGTTGCCGTCATCCATTCCGGAGGGTAGTGGCTGAGCTGGCTGAAGATTTCAGAAGCTTTGTCCAATATATTTCATGTTGCCAAGCAGTCTTCTTCCTTTGCCACCAAAGGCTGAAAAATACATCACAGGCAGTGAATGCATGAAAGAAAAGAATACCACTGCTCTTCTCCCTTCCACATACATTGATAGAGGTCATGATCCAACAAATTCTTCCTTGGCCAAAAGCAAGCCACAATTGTTGCAGACCAATGTCCCGAAGAAATGGTAGACCACTGACTGCTATAACAAGAACGCTGTCACTGGCTTTGACATAAGGTTTTTGCTGCCATTTTGGCATGGACAAAGATCCTAGTGTCAGCTTCCTCATGACTACGGAACATGAATTACATATCTAGGTTGATGGAGTGGTTGCTGACAGCTTGATCCTCTTTGGTCACTAAACCACATTTGGTGTTATAAGTGTCTGCAATCTTGTCAGCGAGGAAGTGGAAACGCTCAGTTTTATTCTATCCTCACTGAGAATGTTACGCCATTTTGGGTATTTTGCCATTGCTGATCACTTTGCGTCTCTGGCTTCATGTCCTCTTTATCTAGGTTCTGCCTTCAAACTGGATTGTTGGTAGATGTCAAAGACTATGTCTGTTTTTTTGCATTCACAGAGTATGCCCTACAGTGGGGCTCGAAAGTTTGGGCACCCAGGTAAATTTGTATAAATGTGCATAAGAAGCCAAGAAAAGATGGAAAAATAAATGACAGATTAGACATTCGTATAATATGTATAAAAGTTAGATTTTATTTATCATTTACACTTTCAAAATAACAGAAAAACACAAGGCGTCTGCAAAAGTTTGAGCACCCTGCAGAGTTTATTGCACCATACTTTTTTATAGCTGAGACCTGACAGTGTCATGGATTGTTCTCAATCATCGTCTGGAAAGACCAGGTGATGTCAATCTTAAGGTTTTAAATGCCCAGATCATCTGACCCCTCCCCCAAGGGTATTGCAGCACATTGTTGCCATCTGTGAAAAAGCTGAAGTTAAAGAGAGGATGGCTTCTACAAATGGATATGATCCTACTAAACGCACCTCAAAATCCACAGTGGATTACATCAAGAGGCATAAAAATGAAGGTTTTGCCATGGCCTTCACAAATCTGCTGACCTCAACATAATGTAAATCTATGGATAGACCTTAAAGTAGCAGTGCGTGACAGACAGTCAGAAAGAGACTCTTGGTGGCTACAAGAAGCGTTTCCAAGCTGTGATACTTGCCAAAGGGGGGGCGTGGAGCTTCCCACCATCACCAAGGCAGCAGGGAATGGAGATTTTCATGTCTATAAGAGCTCCTTCAGATCACACTCTCTGCTCTTGCATGAGATGAACAGTTTGGAGAAGAGCTGGCAATCCTCCTTCAGCACACTTTTTTTTCAAAGAATTGACAGAGGCAGTCCTGATGGAAGAAGTTCCTGTTTTTCTTGATTTGCTAAAGTTTAGGTTCTTCTTCTTCAAGTCCTCTCCAAATCAATATGAGGACTTTAACTATTGATATTTATGAGTTGAATGGTCTCATTGTAATCTGACCATACAAACATGGGGGAAATATCGCCTCTGTGATTTATCTGTTACGGTTCAAGTAGGATATGATGGAAAATACATAATTAGGTTATGGCGGAATCCAAAATGGCTGCAACAGCTGTCTAAAGGCCTTCATTTATGTTGTCTGTGGTATTATTGTAATCATTGACCATCAAAACATAGGGGTAGACATCTTAAGCAGTTGAATGTTTTGTTCAGGAGATCATGCAAATATACATAATTTGGCTATGGCGGAAAATAAAATGGCCGCCGCGGCTCCCTGAAGTTTTTTTGCAATGGCAACGTACTTTTTTGAAAGAGCATACCCACGAGTAATTGTATCCACAAGTGAACGATTACCCTAAAAAATGGCACTTATCTGCTCCACTATATTATGAATTCATTAATATAGTCGTAATATGCAAGATTTGACCACACAGTAAGGAGTCCATAAACACAGCAAAAAGGTTCATTGATGTGCGCGCTAACAGATTGATTCTTTTAGCTTTTACACACGTTTGAAGAAAATAGGATAATTTTATCATCAAAACATAAATTAAGAGCATATATTACATATTAAACCTGAATTACAGCTTGAATCTGGCATCCCACGTTCTTTTGGACGGTTTATTTCATGATGATTTAACTATTCTGGTGTACGAATGATAAAGAATTTTGTCATTGTGGTGTT
>NC_045747.1:15334907-15338930 GCF_008692095.1 Etheostoma spectabile | reverse complement strand
CTCACTTTTGACTCAAAAGTCTGTAAAAGAACACAATATGGATGATTTAATGAGTAGTCATTCTGCATGTCTAGAATTGTAATTACACAGAACATGATTTGTCGATGATTTATTAATTTAGCTGAAGTCATGAAGGTCTATATGATTCTACGTAGTGTATATTTGGGGTCAATTGGACACCCGAAAGGTTTAAATCCCTGTCAAACCACTTATGAACAAACTCTAATCTAGATATTCAGATGGACCTATTTGCGATTTTGGATGAGTAGTCTACTTCCTTACTTACATTTTGGAGCGGATCCAAATCACGGGGCTGACACACAAAACTCTTTTTTCACTTTCAACAACATTGGGAAATAGGGCATTTGTGCTGCATTCACATGGTGTCGGAGTAATTGGGTAAGGGAGTTACTAACTGGAAAAATTCCCATGCACGCCCCCTCAGGTCTGAACGTTAACATTGAGTTACAGATTTGCGAGCCCAAACGCACTGAGTCGTGGATTTGTTTGTGCAAATCCTGTTTGTTCTCACATTGCTGTGTTACACAGTCCCACAGAGCTTCAAAGTTAACAGCGCTGCCATGAACCTCGGACTCTCTCTCTGAAACCAAATCCTTAAACCCCCACAGAGGACGTCTGTGGCAGCGGATATATTTATACATGTGTACACTTGTCTGATTCAAACGTAAAAAACCTAACGTTCACAGTGAACTGTAACTGTAGAGACAGGCTATGACTGGGAGATCTTTAAACTAACAAGAAAAACTAGTCCTGTGACACAAAACCTTTGAACTCACTTCATTCCACTTTTGGCAATGACAGAAGCATGTGGTGTTTTCCATCTGAGGTAGAATAAGTAAAGATTAAAAAGATGCTAAGACTTGGTGGGTTGAAGGCCACCTGACTGATTTATGACGTCACATGGCGGTAAGGGGCCAGGTGGTCAATGACCTCACTGGCTTCATTATTTAGTATATGCAGGGGACTCAAATGTAGAGTTCAGTTGCGTATTACATTTTCAGGCACAGAGATTTCATAACTTAAACATCAGTAATGCATACACAAGTGTCTGCATAGTGTCAGAGATTCAACATAGTCTGCTGTGTCAATGCCACGGTCTGGTTCCCTGCACACAAACACGGCTGTGAGAAGATGAAAAATCAGGAAATTAAATGTTCACGTAATACAATTTTGGAGCAGGATTTGGTTTTTTGAATGCCAAATTAAACAGTGGTGATACGTTACAAAAACATAAATGGACCTGTTACCAGCTATCGTAAAGATATTTTGATTTTAAAAAGTGATTACTTGTTGGATTTACTTAGAAGCTTTTTTTGGGGGGGTGGGGGGGTTCTGTGAGATGTATTGTATTGTGAAATAATGGATACATTCACTGTACTGCATGTATGCTCAGTATATTTTATGAACTTTAATGAAACTTTTCAATTCTTGATGTCATGCTGTTGACTTGATATTAACATTTAAAACGAGTTTACACTATTACTGGCTGCAGGCACAGTTTACATTTGCATGGTTGTATGGTGAAAATAGTGGTCCACATTTCCAGACCTCCAGTGTCTCTTTCGAGATTCTGACAACAGGTGCCCTGTCGTTGCTCGGCAGGTGCCTATTTTGGGGCGAGGTGTGGCCGTGGGTTGGACCGTGAGATGAGAGGGCGTGGGTGAAGGGCCAGCAGCCTATCAGCGTTAAACTGAGAACCAGAGTAGGCTGCGGAACGGTGAGGACTATGAATCACAGCATAGTGCGTGAGAGCTCTTCATAAACATATGATCACTTCAACTACACCCCCACACACACACACAACCACACGACATGTTCATTCTTAGTTCTGGTTGAGTCCTTATCTGCTGAACACTACCAAACTATATCATTTTAAATAAAAGCTATTAGACATCTTTCTTATATGGTTTTCCCTTATAAAATCCACTTTATTGCTTGGTTGTTTAAAACATACGTAACATAAAAAATACCCTGATAAAAGCCTCTTCAGCTACTAAAATACATCAGCTATCACTCTATCTTCCTCCTGAAATGTTACGTATATAACCACATTACTATTACTAAGTATGATTAAAATCACTGTACACTTAAAGGAAGTTCATAATAAGAAAGTCACGGGGAGATGATACGACACGACAAAAGACACTGCCCTCTAAATACTGTAGGCTATATCCAAATATATAAGTCCTTGCAGTAACATGATGGTGTTTTTTTATTTTATTTCAGGCTGGAGCAGATCATATAATAGTTATTATAGTTAACTTTGTGTCAACAGTTAGTTTACTTACCGAGCTTTCTGATGGGGTCCATCGTCTTCTCGGCCCCTTTCCTGCGCTGCTCTCTGGGGCTGCTGGCCGCTGCCTTCCCGCTGCCTAACATTATTACAACTCCAGCGAAAATGGCTGCAGGCCACAACCTTACTTGCGGCTCGCTCTACGAAAAACGTTCAAGAGGGAGGCAGGTGTCTTCCCGCAAGCGCAGATTTGTGCTGTCTCTGAGAGGCCTCCGAGCGGAGAGAGACACATGTGTGACACCCCCCTCCCCGGCGCTAAACTCCCCATGCCTGTGCGTAATAGGATTCCAAACGTGGCGCACACCTAACGCACTACCTCCTCCTCCTCCTCCTGTCCCAACAAACACCGACGGACCGAATTACACGAACCAGAGGAGGTTCAATTCCCTGCACAGGACTACATTTACTCAAGGAGCTTAGTGTCCTATCCTACTTAAGCAGACAACAATTTTGAGGTACTGTACTTTATTCGAGTACTTTTATTATCTGCGACTTTATGCTTCTGCTCAACTACATTTCAGAGGGAAATATTGAACTTTTTACATACTTACAATGCATTTATTAGATAACTTTAGTTACCTTGCATATTCGGATTTATAACACAACATATAGCTCAATCAACAAATAAATTAGAATATATTAAGATAAGATTTTATTGATCCTTGGGGGTAAATTCACCTGCTTTCCAGCCACATTAAGTATTTGAAATAAGCCACACCTAATACATCAGTAATTGTAATACACTAAGCTTACATTATTCAAAAATTCGCCATTCTGCATACTTTTTAACCTATATGTTAATGCAAATACTTATGTAGTTTTAGTTAAGAATGCAGGACTTTTCTACACTGAGGTTTCTACTTTTACTTAACAATATCTGAGTAGGCTACTTCGTCCACCCCTGCAGAAGTTCAAGAGGTTAACACAGCAAAATAGTGCTTCATGTTTATTCTTCCCATTGTAAAGATAAAATTTGTGTACTAACGTTCAGTGTTTACCTAACTATTCAAAGCTAAATATCTGCACAATTTAGGCTTTAACTACGCTTCTTTAAGTGGAAAGAAAATAATTAAAACTTGTTCAAATTATTAATAATTATTATTATGTACTTACCTGTGTATTTAGGGTTGCCATTGCCTGAACATCACAGTTTGCCTTCTTTTTTGTATGCCACAGCATCTCGTCACTTTTTTTTTAACTTTCTGGGTAATTGGAGGGGGAAAAAGACAAATTAGAATATCACGAAACATGTTTCCAGGGGAATATATATGTCAGAGTAAACAGTCACTCAAAGAATAGACATATTCCCTATTTAATTCTTTATAGCAATCCGTTAGAGGGCAGTGCCCCCTGTTGGTCATAACAGGAAACTGCAAAGATCTCATCAACAACAACCAATTCTGTTTAAGTCAAATTTATATTCTACAGCCAGATTAGTTATATTAACATAGATCTAAAGGTTGAATGTGCTGTATAACAAATAAAAACCTAGACTTGAGTCCTTTTTGTGAGTGGATGGAGACGTGACTTGTACCAGAGCAGTGACTGGAAACTTAATTAAGTCTTTGTAATGGAGTTATAACAGAGAGCAAAGAGGGGCAGAGCTAAGCTGGGCGGTCTAAAACTAGTCCTGTCAGGAAGAGCATAAAATGTGATTTCCCCTGATCCGGAGCCATCCATGAGCTCTCTCTCACACACACACACACACA
>NC_045747.1:15324250-15334897 GCF_008692095.1 Etheostoma spectabile | reverse complement strand
ACACACACACACACACAAACAAATAGTAAGTAACGTTCCTTTCACTCACAGTCATTTAATGCAGCTGATGTATCCAGTAATTGCCACTCTTTGTCACACTCTTGCAAAAAAACAAAACACCAATCTGTACCTGCTGTCTTCATGAAAATCTAAAATAAACACAGCTTTCTCGTGCTCAGATGGCTATCACCCATTGCTTCGATTTACACTACAAGGCCATGCATAGGCCTATAAAAAATTCTAACATTCATCTCCTGTCAATTGCAGCAACAAACCATGTTAGACAGGGTGAGAGATTAAGTCATGCCTGCTAATCCTCACAAGCTGTGATCTATGCAGGAGAAGCTTTGGCTCTATTGCTGCACCGCTCCTTGATTTGAGAATATGGGCACCATTGGTATGATTTCTCAACCTCCATGGTTGTTAGGTTTCATATTAACTGGAACGTAGCCTATAACGTCTTCCTCAAAGGATTCCCTGCACAGCTTGCTTATCTGCCTGAGCTGAATCTCTGTCTGATTATATTAGCAGAAACAGTAGGCCTGAGTTGGTTGTAGCCATTGGGTTCTCACTCTTTACAAGCAGTGTTAGTAGACACCCACCATGAGAGGTTGAAGACTGAAGAACTCATTTCTTCCATTAGTACAAGTGAATTGTTTTGTGGAAACTGAGGAAACCAGTGTGTGTATACATGGTACAGTGACACATGCACAGTTAAAGACAGTGTACTGACTAACATTTAGTATAGTATGTATGTGAAGAATGTGAAATAAAACAGAATACAAAACCATTCTTTTGCCATTTTTTGTAATCAAACAATAATTAATTTTAACATTTTCTTTTATACAAAGCGCCAATAGATATTAAGAATAGTTGTGAAAATTGTAGAGGAGATTGTTAGTTTAGCGTGTACACCCAAACTAAAGCTTGCTAACCATTAGTAAACTAAAGGAAAGCTAGTACTGCCTTGCAAGACCAGGGACCGTCTACTTCCTGAAACTAAACTATTTCATCGAGGCTTCCAGATCTCGGATTGATACGAAGAATCGCTGTTTTCCAATCTGTTTATATATTTGTACAGACTGTGGTCTATATCGATCCAACATAATGCTATAATTCAAATGTTTAGTTAGAAACCCACACGGGAAAGGTTACGGTCCAGCAATTACGCTGACCCAGTATAAACACATTGGCCTAGCTAGTTAGCAGATGGCTAACGCTAGCAATATCTGTAGCTAAATAACGTTAGTTGTACTTCTATTGGTTTACTTTGTAGCGCATTGGCTATAGCTCTATTGATAAAATGGATATTAATGTGTTCTTTTGAATTAACTTAGTTAGCTAGCTTGGCTTAACGCTTATACCGTTACAGTGTGGCGTTTAGCTACCGTTATATTGGTCCTGGCTATAAACTTGCTACTTGCTTTGTAATAACGTCGTGCTCCAACTATACCTTTATTGTGGTTGTAACATTAGTGCGTATGGCTTCACACTTTATGAATTAATGCAGTGTTTAGTTTGGGAGCGACACAACGTTAGCCAACTAGCTTATCCTTAGCTGTTAACACTACACAACCGTGTAAATCTAACACTGCATATCAGAACATGGGTTGCGCAGAAATACTCAAATGATCTACACCACTCCGTCCACTGGTAGCAGGATTATTGAGCAAGTGTAAGATCGCCTGACCCACCCTTAAACAACGAGGGGCTCGGAGATGTGATAGTTGCGGAATCTTGACAATAAATGTCGTTTGTTTACGCTGATATCAGAGTTCCCGAGCCCCTGATGCCCCACAACGTATCACTCCGCACAAAACACAGGATATTCATACTGAAACATTTAATGATCCAACTCGCACCAAAACGACGCGTTTTTAAGCCACTAATCACAAAAAATAATTGCATTTTGAAAATGATCAGTATTTACTTATTTTCTTGTGTGAACAGTCAACGCGGACTAGTTTCCGTTAGAGGTTGTCTTCACGTTGCTTCAAATACAGGAGGGGTTTCATTATATTATTAGTTCGGCGTTAGACTATGTGGTCAGCAACTATAAAAAATCCCTATGGATTTACTTTAATACAATGATATTTTTTCTAGTTATAATATTATGTTATTCAAACGTATTTAATTTAACTTGTAATTCGTAACTTTTATCATGTCCCCTTCAACTATAGATAGTAGCGACCATAAAATGCCCCGGACTGCTTTCTTGGTGTGGATTCCGTACTTTTGATTGACTACTGGACTGCCCAATCGGAAAATACTTTAAGCTTAGCAACAGCAAAGTTACCCTCTTGTCCAATCAACAAAGAGAAGGATGGGCCGCATCGTGCTCAAGATTCTACCCTTTGATTGGTTAAAATGCTCGTCGGTTATGGTGAACTTGTGGACTATGTAGTTCGTTGAGGAGAACATCGACAGTGCTTCCCTGAAATTAAAACCCTATGTCCCACAATCCAACGGGCGTTACAAACAGCTGCATGCGCACGGCTGGAGGCGGAGCTGCTATATAAACGTGAGCTCCCTCTTCTTGAGTAGCACACTGGACATTGTTGTTACGGTGAAACGTCGTCTCCAGCTCAGCGCTAGCTCTGACAGCATCGAAACAGTTAATGGTAGATAGCGACAGTTGCTCTGACAAACCCTTGGAGGAGTAACAAGTGTTTATGGTTCAGAAGTTTACTTTTAACTTGCGAGTTTGTTTTAAAACGTAAAAACTTGAACTTTCTGTAGGGATTTCGACTCAATCTGGAACACGCATATATATATATATTTTTTTTTGTTTAAATTGAGTTTAACGAACTTTGAAGAAAAGTTTTGAGAGCATGAACGTGATCTAAAATCCGCTAAAGCGGAGCCATCAGAGCGGAACATCATGATGACAGAACCAATGGAGCAGACCCATCACCTGAAAACTTCAGGCAGCCCATCAGGTGGGAGCAGTGGGGACGCGTTGGAGCATCTCCCAGCCAGAAACCGTGGTGGACCAGAGAACGGCAACAGGGGGCGACAGAGAGACCAGAAGCGACAGCAGCGGGCGGAGAACTGTGGGGGTATCAACACAGACAAGTTATGGCAAATGAAAGGCGAACAGAGGGAGGTGTGCCCTGCCTTCGCAGCCGGAAACGAGCTCATAAAGTGCCCGATTGCAAATCAGCCTAACCAGAAAGCCGACGGTAATCACATTGCACAGGGGAAAAACGGCGAAGACAGACCACTGGAGGAAACTTTAAACCAGGTGCAAGAAGATAGTCACATCGACTCCGACACTGGTTTTGATGCGCGTCTGGGAAAGAAGAGACACAGGCGCAGGACATCCAGGAAGAAGCGCAACTGGAAGCCTTATTGCCAACTTTCTTGGGATGAGAGGAAAGTCCTGGAAGAGAAAGAGACGGCCAGGGCTTCACGGGTGAGGGAGGAGATGTTCGCCAAAGGGCTTCCAGTGGCCCCCTACAACACCACCCAGTTCCTGATGGACGAGCACGACCGAGAGGAGCCTGACCTCAACACCGAGACCGGGGTCAGGCGGCCCTCAGGGGTCGGTAACCGCATGGAGGACACGGGCAGCGAGGAGGACCTCTGCGACAACAACAACGAGGAGGAGGACGAGGATGAAGGCAGCGGAGGAGGTAGCGATGGTATCGGGAGACCTGGGAACGCAGGTGGGGAGTTTCTCCAGAGAGACTTTTCCGAGACCTACGAGATGTACCATGTCGAGAGCCTGCAGAACATGACCAAGCAGGAGCTGGTCCAGGAGTACCTGGAGCTGGAGAAGTGCATGTCCCGGCTGGAGGAGGAGAACAACCGGCTGAGGCGCGCCGTGGAGCCCGGGGGTCTGACCGCGGAGAGCTCCCTGGTCCGTCTCAGAGAGCTGGAGAGGGAACTGGAGAGACTGAGGGCCCAAAACACGGAGCTCCTTCTGCAGAACCAGCCGAGCAATGACAGGGGGCAAGTCGCTACCAACTAAAGGACACAATTCAAGTGGGGGAAAGCCCCCTTTAAAAAAGGTAAACATGGGACTGCTACTTTTTTTTCTTCTTTTTTTTTTTAAACAAATTGTTTGGTGTAATCGGTTTGTCATTTGGACAATGAGTCCTTGCATTGCAATGCAATACGTTTCTTTTCAATTTGAACTGTAAGGGTGTCCTGTTCAATTTTTATTTTCAAGAAGAAATGTAAATATTTCAAAAGATTCTTTTTATAGAATGTATTTGACAACACGAGAAATTTGTTTCCGGGGTCAACTCTAAGGTATCCATTGACCTATAATATTCCGTTTTTCGAATTTAAAAACAAACGTTTGTTGCATTCTCCCCTCCCCCCCCCCCCCCCCCCCCCCCCCCCACAGAAAAAAAATGAATAACAAATTACAGCTAATTGGATCAGCTTATTAAGACTGTTTTTGCAGAAATAAATTCCAGAGTTAATATTTTAACAGTTGTGTGTAAGTTGAAATAAAATGTTGAAATTCTGCTGTCATGTGTTGTAACGCCTTCTCTAAAACACCAGAAGCGGCTCATACAAGCTGCAGCGTGGAACCATATACTGGACGCCACATTTGTCAGTAATACAAATAATCCCAAAGCGTTTCTTGTGAGGATCCTGAAATGGGCCAGCCAGACATCAGTAGGCTCTGAAGAGGAGAATAGACTGTAGCCGAGGGGGGAGGGGGGAGGGGGGATGATGGACATGCTCTTTATGAAGGTTAACCCACTCTGTTTAATCTATTGAGGATATTCAGCAAGAATACATGTTTAATGGGTTTATTCCCATAGTTACTCCACTCTTGAAACACATTTTGTTCACAATAGTGCTGGTAATGTTACAAATGTTATTAAATATTCATTAAAGCTCTATTTAGAGAATGGTAGATTTACAGTTAACCGCTTACTTTCAGATTGCATAAATATTAAATTATTAACTTGATTTAGTTAAGTTATCCAAAGCCTCGGTAGTTCAGATGAAGTTTCTTTGTACAGAGGCGAGCTGTGCCATTTGGCGCGGTGAGACCATCCGCGGCCTCCAGAGGGCGCCGTTCAGCTTCTATTTGAAGTTGTCTGCTGCTGTAAAACCATAAACTTCATCCTCTCTGTAGAAATGCTGCAGAATCCTACAATGTCCAAATATAAACACACGTGTAAACCTTTTTTTTTTTTTAAACATAGTTCTGTTTATTTACATCATATAACCTTGCTTTAAAGCGCACAGACATGAGGGAAATGGTTTCAGGCGGACAACCTTTAAGTCCAGTCATTTTTCATATTAGTTATACTCAAAAGCAATTCCAAATGTACACAATACATTATGTTACATATTAAGATAGTATGTACAAAAAGATTTTAAAATACAACAATGAGACATTAGGTAAAAAAAAAAAAAAAAATCACATTTCAGACAACGCAGAGTTTTCCTTTTTGATGAAGTCGTGGGCCGTTTGTTCATCTGGAAGAAGTTAGATGTTGTCTGACATGACCTAATGCCGGTTCAGGGTGGGACTTGTTAGGTGTACCATATTCACACACGGTGGATCACCAGGCAGAGAGAGAGTACTATGCCTCATCCCTCTTAGCAGCATTGGTAATAGCTGTTAATGCCTGTGTTAAAGGCAAAGAGAGTGCATAGACATGTCCTTGGCTTGAAGTGTGCTATTTTTTTATTTATTTTTTATAACAGCCTCTCAGTTAGAGACGCTTGTATTAAACGTACACATCTTTGGGTCAGTGCCTTAGTTATACCATCAACCACAGGCGAGGAGGGCGGAGACCCAGAAACAACATAAAGAAACGGAAAGAAAAGAACCGACCGTGGTACTGCAGAACAAAAACACATTCCAGAAATCAGGCACTTGTAGGAAAAAAAATCTTGAGGTACGACAACTTATATAACTAATATAACTTATGATTTATTATTATTATTTTTCACCAGGTTATTTGGTCAGATGAAAACAAGTCTCATGACTTTGGAAGTTGCACCCCCTGTCGGTGTTATTTCGTGAAGGGAAATCAAAACGAGAGATGAAAACAATAGATTTCCTCCGTGTTTGTTTCCTCTAATGTACCATTTCCCCAGTCAGGGAGGATTTATTAGAGCCTGACCTTATGGAAAACTCCTCCTCATGTAACCCCGAGGTAATAAACGTGCTGACAGATGAACCCTCGGCGGGGATCTGATGAAAACACAAAGATCTGTTTGTATGCGCTACACAATATTGTAACAGTCTGTTAAACACTGCGAGGCTCCTCTTTTACAAGAAGGAACATGCTTCGTCTTAATCTGCTAAATATGAGCAGATCTGCGGCAATGTCAGTAATCCCAGACGTGAATAACAAAACAAATGAGGTCAGCCATCACAGTGTGGCGCTGAGCTGCCTGCAAACTGCCCAATATAATAATAATAATAATAATAATAATTACCAGATTTCTTCTCTTGGTGCATGTAGTTGCTAGATGGTTTGTGTAAATGTTGATGCAACATTGTTGGAAGAATAATCACCAGCGAAACTTATTTCTAAGATTAGATCTCGTGAGTTAAAGGTTTTCTGCACAGTGCTGAGAATCAGAGAGAAAGGCCGTCTATGAGAAAATAAGGAACAGGTTTAGTCATGTTTATCTTGTCTCCTGTGAACAGGTACACCCAAGAGGTGAAATCACAATAAAAGTACTTTTTTTTACTTTAATACAAAATATATATAATATATATATTGAATATAAAACAAAAAAGAATATATTAAGGGAAACATTTCAAGTAACATCTTGAAAGAAATAACTGTGCACTTGTATGCACTTTTGTAAACCATAAAAAAGGAACTAAAAAAGTAAAAACAAATATCATAACATAATATTTATATTTACAAGGTTAACTTAACAAGGCTTTGTACAAATGTTACAAAAGTTGCTCAACACAAACACCTGCACGCTCAGACATGATCACAAATATTGTTGCGCAAACACACACACACACACACACACACAAACATGAACAAGTAGAGAGACGACCGTATTCTGTGTGTCTGTAACCTACTGTGTCTAGTGTAGAGTATTACAGTGTCTGTGGTCTGGGGAGGAACACATTAGGAAGACTGATCCCTTGAAATGGTTTTAAACTGACCAATAACTTCTGCGTGTGAGGCTGACTGTCTCTTCTGGCTCACTGAAGTAGGTTCGGGGAAATTTTGTAATAGTTACCGGTAAACCCTGCTTTATTAAGGAAGCATCATTCTCTCAAGAAGAGAAGATGGGAAAACAATGCTCTGTTATTATTCAAATGAGAATTCTTGGCTGTAACGTTAAATTGCGATGAGGTCTGTTTGTGTCTCTGTCCTGTTTCTGTATTATGTCTATAAAAGCACACATAGAGGAAGAAAAAAAAAAACGCTTTGGCAACAATGGAATGCTCCTTGCCATGCAAACGGAGCTCATCGAAAAGAAAAGGGTGGGCTGCTCTTAAAAACCTGGTGATAGGTACGCTGTGTTGCACCTGGCAACTAACCACGACCCTGTTTACACTGCTGCCGGTCTACTGACCTGCAGGGAGTCAGCGGCTCAGCATAGACCCCCCCCCCCCCCCCCCCCCCCCCCCCCCCCTACAGAAGCCTCATTTCCTTGGAGTGAAGTGTGGGGTCAGCTGGCAGGGCTCACAAGTATTGGTGGAATCTGGAGGTGGGTGCTTGACGAGCAGCCGGTCCTTGGTCGAGACCGTCTGCGTCCCGAGGCAGCCCTCGTGTTTTGACTTGGTTTTGAGTGTTAGCGGACAGGGGGAACTCACTGACAGTCAGTGGGGGTCTCTTCTCAGAGATCTCAGTTGGAGAGGCCACCACGGTGTGTCTGCGCCAGGCCCGTCTCTTCCTCCGTGTTTCGGGTGACAGCGGCTTTCGCAGTCCGACAATGCGCAGGTCGTCGGCCGAGCCCATCAGACGAGCGCGGACCTGCTCTGCCAGAGACCTGCCGCTGGGGCCGGTTGGGGTGAAGGAGGCGGCCTCACTGGGTGGCAGGGAGGGCTTGGTCCGGGCCAGGCGCAGGCTCTCCTGGCTGCTGCATGAGGAGGGGTTGGTTCTGGAGGTGTCCCTCCTCACTCTGGGTGCACCATCTGACCCAGAACCAGCCCTGTCAGCCTCAGCCGTGGGCCCAGACAGCTCCAACAGGTCCAGGGAGCGAGCCTTGCCCTTCTCTGACTTCAGCTTCTTCCTGGCCAGAGTGTCGCACTGGATCAGCTTGTGCGAGTTGAAGGAAGGCCGCGAATGCAGTTTGTGAGTGGTGGAGGAGGAGGAGAAGGAGGAGGACGAGGGTGTGGTGGACCGCGCCCCTCCTTCACTCCTGTCCGCAGCGTCCGGTGTGGGTGTGAGCGCTGTGGGCGGGGCGAGCAGGTTCGTGGGTGTGAGAACGGGGGGTTTGTAGTGTGTGTAGAGGAAACTTCGTGGGGCCGCTGCCGGTTGCGTGTTCACAGGTACTGTCGGGTGTTTATCGGGTCTCTCTTGGGTGAGGGAGCGTGAGGCGAAGCCGCTCTCATTGTCCGTCTCGCTCACCAGCTCGCTGTGCTCGTCGTCAGCATCATCCACCCTCCCCTCGGACCCCAGGCTACGCCCTAATGTGGAGAGGGTGGAGTAACCAGAAACAATAGAGCGAGCATCCTCTGTAGCTCTCCACGGCGGCCCCTTCACCACCGCGCGCGCCTCCTCCTCCTGCAACAACATGGCTGCCTGCCTTCCTCCTGCCTCCTCTTCCTCTTTACAGCGCGGCCTACTGGGAATAACCGCCAACACCTCCACATCTACCTCCTCTTTCGCTCCGCTTTCTACAACTTCCTCATCTTCCTCCTCCTCTTCCTCTTCATCGTCGTCCTCTCCCTCTGCTCGAGGAGCAGTGTCTCCTACAGGCGACTCTGCCTCCTCTTCCTCCTCTGCCCCTAAATGTCCAGCTTTAATTGGCTCGTGCTCTGAGTCGTCGTCGGTGCTGCTGCCCACCCGGCGGCCTTTATGGCGCTTCCTGCGTTTGCGGCCCGTAACAGCTGACATGATGGACAGAGTCAGGAAGTCCTTGGGTGTGAGGTCTCTCTTTGATCCCCACGACCCCTGAAAAGGGAGACAAATGTACTTGTGACACTATCATACATACATTTTTCATTACATGCGTTCTATTTTAGTATATTTGGAACTACTGCTGTCTGACAATATCTGTGTGTATGGGTGGTATAAAAACAACCAGAGTAACGGTGTACTATAAAAAGAGATGTTACCTTTGATTTAGCTGAGTCACTGTTGGTTGAGTCTGGGGAAAAGAGAGTAAAAACATCAGTGGGTCAGAACCATTGAAGTTAACAAAAGGCCAGAACAGTCATGGTGGAGGACACAGAGGCAGTTGGTGTGATCATCAGGAAAAATCCACAATAACTCACAGAATAACTGCTACTGCAGGTTGCACTTCTCTCTACATTTTAAACTTTAATGTCACAGCGGTGTGTTTTCAGCTGTAAACACCTGCAGTGACATCAGATTGAGCACAACATGCAGCTTTTTTGTTGTCCTCTTCCTGATTAAAAAATGAATAATAATTACAACAGAAATCCCTCTACTAAACATCCTCTGTGCCCTCGGACCTTGACGGACCTCAGCACAAAGACACTGATTTACACATGTGGGGGAAGCAGGGTTTTGGTGTAGGAAAACACGGCACACACAGATGACATCACTGAAAAACACGGATGACATCAATCAGTGAAGGAAGCGCGGAGAGGTGTCAAGGCAGAAATCATTTTCAAGAGTATCAAAAGAAACACATTCCTCTCGCATACACATCGATGCGGGATACAAGTTACGTTTTTCTCTTCCACAAAGTGTATGAATAAAAATCTTTGGAGTTTAAATGGTTCAAGATTGAAATGTAAACAACAGTAAAAATATGAATCCAGTTTATTTTGTATGCTGTTTCAGAATGGGGCTTTGCTTTATACCCTTTATCTGTGGTCTTCATTAGTTTTCTCCAAAAACTAATGATTCATGATTCACTAGTGTTGTTGATGTTATGCTCCCTCCCACTCAGCCTTTCAGAGTAAAATAAACCAACGTGCCAATCAGATTTTGGTACATTACAGGGTCAGCTATGGAAAAAAAACTTATTGGTATATTGGCTCAATTAGAAAAATGTTTTGGGAAACTTATTTTGGGAAGTTCACCTGTGATAGAAAAGCCGAGGAGGAGGGGTGAAAATCTGAGCCTCACACAAATGAATCAGATTAAAAGAAATGCATCTCTGATGTCATTAAGGCTCTGAAATGGCGCAACCTAGAGTCCCTTTGGAGCTAAGAGTGGGCTTAGGAGCCTGATGGTTGACTGAAATTGCCCGCAGGATGAGTGGGGCGCAGTGCTCAACAGCAAGACCACTAGTGAGGGAGTTGTCTCTCAGTGACAGACCACAGTTTACACTTAGAGAGCATCCAGTCAGCCGTTAATTCATTAGTCACACTGGGGTGACACGTTCTTACTGAGACCTCCGTCTGACACTGAGAGGGGGACGCCGACTTTAAGGAGGGTAATGGAGAACATGGAGACACAAACCATCACCAACATTCTCGCTCTCGCCCACACAAACACACATTATTTCACTTTTGCAATATGATCGGTCACACACACACACACACACACACAC
>NC_045747.1:15302915-15324240 GCF_008692095.1 Etheostoma spectabile | reverse complement strand
ACACACACACACACACACACACACAGCCAGGGGAGTTCCCATCCTACCGCAGTGGCTGCTCCACAGGCTCAGCTAAGAGAAGGAAATGCAGAAATGTACAGAGAAAGTGAAAGATGAGCAACATTAAGGGGAAAAAAGAGGTCAGCAGAAAGGAGAGAAGTGTAGACACGCTATCAAACACAGAAACACTCCGAGTGCTAACGGATGCAAGACTTTCATTTCTTATGCTGCGTTCCAGTTCTGTTGGAAAGGAGGGAATTCTGGCTCTAAACTGGGACAAACTTTCAAGGATAAATCTCAATCAATCGAGGAATCTGACATCATGCCATATCAACTTGAGATTATTATATAAATATTTTTAACCTGTTTAAAAAGAGTTCTATTTTACGTAGTTTACATTTAGAGATTCTTCTAATTTTCATTGGAACAGGATTCATTTTTGCTTTTACTTTAGACATACTTTTTTCCCGTGAATTAGGATTCAATTCTGAGCTGTTTTTCCCCTAAGTCTACTGGAGCACACAGATTGTAATTATGACACACCAGTGGGGAATTCCCTTCTTTCTGCTTTAAATGGAAAGCAGCATTAATTTTGGGTTGCCGGTTACAGCTACCCAATTTCCTATTGTTCAGCTTGGTCAAAGCTAGCAGCAATTGGCTGTGAGCGGTGCTCAGCGGGCTCACCTGACGCCTCCCCGAGCAAAGCGGTCCTGCCGATGTTGGACAGCAGGTGGTCGATGTTGGGGGCGGGCTGCACGTCCTCCGTGTCCACCGGCGTCTAAATAGAAGAGACAAAAAAAAAAACATTCAGTCACACAACAAAGGCTTTACTGTGACTTTAGAGGCATTAAAAACGAGATACGGCTTTTAAATAGATGTCTAGCACTGTAGGTCACTTTATATGTCACCCTGCAAACAACATAGTGACTTATGGTTTTATGAAACAGCACAAATGTCTACAGAAGTCATTCTATCTTAAATTCAAGAATTATTTTTCTTTAAACTTGAAAAAAATATCCATAATTGCGGTTGTTTTAAGGAGAGTTTTTCTTGTTTCGAGGAATTTCTTGGAGTTATTGTTACCATCTTTATACAAGACAAAATAGTTTGCTGCACTAGAATCCATAACATTACACTTTGGTTTATCGTTTATTATGCAACTTCTTGAGTTACTTAGATTGTTAAAAAGGTAAAGCAATCCCCCCCGGTGGCAGAAAATAATATTTTATAACGTGTTCAAATGATGATTGTGAGCTTTTACACACCAACTTGAAAAGACGCTCACACATACTGCCGCTGCTTCCAGGTTTTCAGAGCTACTGTACATCCTCACCTGCATCTTTAAATGATTGCCTTTGTAGTACATTGGGATTTTCAATATGTAAGTCTAAAGAAACAGCACAGGAAGCATACCTTTTCATCCTTGTCTTGCCCTTCAGTGAAAAACCAGTTGCACTACAAGAACGACAGAGTAAGAAATATTTAGCATAAAAATTATAATAAGTAGTTTGTGTGTGTGTGTGTGTGTGTGTGTGTGTGTGTGTGTGTGTGTGTGTGTGTGTGTGTGTCATCTCTCACATGTTGGATGAGGGTCTCAACTATCTTGTAGCGGTCCGGCATGTGTGTGACCATATCTTTCATGTTGTCCTCGGACGTTCGAACCAGAGTCGGCCCGAACACCAGAGCCAGGTTACGAGGCTCCATCTACACAAAGACAATAGACATTAACACGGAGGACATCCCAGTTATACATTTTAATTACATTTACATACTCTCGTTCACCCACTTTGTTTTTATCTGCGCTGTCGGCCACAGTCTTCAAGTGAACAACTAGGAACTTCAGTGTGTGGTAATAATAATCTGGGAGGTCTCGGATCTGCCAAAGAGAAACAAGAGGATTAACAATACTTATAAACCTGCTGAACCTGCCAAACTTCTTCCACACACACAAACGCGCACATGCACACGCACACGCACACACACAAAATAGCTAAATGATCCTGTTCAAATAATATGAACATATACGTACCAGTTTCTTCATGGTTTTTAGTCTGTCTGATGCACTTTCCATCCGATTGGCATCGATGAAGTCGTTGTACTTGTCTGTAAAGATATTACAAATATTAAAATACATGGAATGGTTGGATGGGAAAGCATGGCAGTGTGATATGTGTGTGGATGGCCTGTTTGGACTCACCGTTGGTGAAAAGTGGCTCTGGAAGTTTCCTGAAGAAGGATTTAAGTAAACTGCTGACAACATTGAGGTCTTGCCACTTCTGTGGACCGCAAGAGAAACAGAGAAGAGTCAGCGGACTTCATATTTTACCTTTTGTGGTTGTTTTGTTGAGTAAGGTCGAATGAGAAACGTTTTCTCCCCCATCGACCCGGATCATTTTTCTCTCTGAAGTGGCCGTTCTTTAGGTAAAGACACAGGTGTATTTGTTGTTCCTCACCTCCTCTGCAGGGTTGATGTCGACGCCCTTGTTGAGCTGGTCCTGAAGCATCGACACCATGGCGTTGTTCCCGGGGACTCTGTAGATTCCCGTGTACTCCAGACCCATGTCTTCTACCAGACCGCAGCAGATCTCCACGATCAACGGGATGAACTGAGATGGACACAGACGGAGTTTATTAAACAGATAAAACCTTCAGTAGTGGTACTTTTATTGCATTCAGGTATGACAGATGATATTGAGGCTTACCTTGTTATTTACTCCTGGCTGACAATCCTCCAACCTCACACCGAAAGCTTTAGGCCCGGCCTTCTTTGTCTTCTTCATGATGTTGATTCCCCACGGAGACTTTGGAGGGCTGCTCTCATCTAAAGACAGGTGCAACAAAAACTTCAGACTTCCCTGCTTGACACAGAGCATCAGTATTTGCCTCCTGGTTCCCCCAGTAAAAGGCTTTCATAAAAAAGATTGCTTATATATACCAATTGCGATTGTGAAAATTGTGACTTCATTTGTGAGCTTATACCTGTGGATAAGGAATATCTAACATGAAGATTTTAAGGTAAAATGTTTTTCTAGAAGAGTGTCAAAGAATTCCAAATAGCACAATTAAAACAGATAATAGGTTGCAATATTGAAAATAGATATTACAGTTGTTGCTGTTTTTTACACTGAGTAGTGAGTCCATTCTTCCAGGGTGTGTTTGATTTGTTTCCCCTGACACTGACCTTTGCCATCTGATTTGGGGGAGCGTGGCCCCCCCGCAGCATTGTCCGTCTTGGCGAGCATGAAGGGAGGCTTCATGCGGGACATCCTGGGAGAGGAGTCGGGCTTGCTGCCTGTTGGACTGCAGGGGGAGACAGAGAGACGGGTTTAATTTAAGTCATGTCAGTCATGGCAACAGACTGCGGGTGGTAAAGACAGACTCATTATGTTCAATTTACAATCTATTATCAGGCGACTGACCTCTGTTTCCTGTAATCATTCAGCTTCTTATTGATGAGGGCCTGTCTGGAGAAGCCCAGCTCCTGCAACAAACAGACACACCTGAGTTATAACCACACACTTCAGGCACAGTTACAGAGGAGGTTAGAGTCTGACGGGCGTTCCCTCTGACCTCGCTGTCCGTCTTGCTGTTCTCCCTGATGACCTTTATCCAGTCCAGCATGTCCTCCCGGTCCTCCGCCTGCAGCAGGTACTCGCAGAAGTCCTGGGTGGTTAGCCGCAGCGCGTGCTTTCGTTTGGTCTCACTGTACGCGATGTCCACCAGGCAGCCCCGGATGCTGATTGGCTGCTCGTCCTCTGCCGCACATCCGATCGTGGCCCCGCGGAGCACCGCCTCCCTCTTGTCCTTATAGAGGAACAGCGAATGGGAGCGAAGCACAGAAAAGACTCGCTTCCACGGACGCATGCCGCTGCCCACCTTCTGTGAAGGAGAGGTGAGATGTGAGGCTTTGCTTGCTTTAAATGCTTTTCTGCCTGAGGTTATTTCTGTAATCAAGCCTGGTGTGCCCACCTTGCCCTTCTCTGTGAGGATTTGTTTATAGTGCAGCCATCCTTCTCGCCGTACGTCGCTGTAAGTGATGTTTCCGAGCTCTGAGGTGGAGTGGCGTTTAGATCGAACCTCCTCTGCTGTTCCAAGGTTTTCCAGAGACTGAAACACAAACAGAGAAACATTCATTAGTTGATGCTCTTTGTTTCCTTGAGACCTGGAAAAGTCTTTTTTCCCCTTTTATTTCAGTATGGCAATCAAAAGGTATGATAACAAAGACACCCATTTCTGACAATGTATGAAAACAAAAACAAAAAAGATTACAAAACAGATCTATAAGTTATCATAATGTTTTTTGCTGAGGCAAAGCCTTATTTATTATTGTTAAGTGGCCCTTGCTCCTCAGTGCCATATTTGACCATTAATTTAAGACTCTTGCCACATTACATTATGCTGCAACTGATCTATCAGTAGCTGAGGCAGCAACTATCTGGCCTCTTCGTGCTGCTGTACTATAAGTTGTCAAATGCTGTCTTTAAAACTCACATCAAAAATGATTCCTAACAGCTTTCATAAAGCTGACACAGGCTGAAGATGACTCACTTAAGTAGCACCATTGTTTTGATTCAACTTTGAAGCATCTTGACTGCAAAAATTAAAATATAGTTTACAATTTTTAGTTTATTATTAAGAAATATATATTGATTAGAGATGTTGAGTAGACACAGAAACTACGTTGGTTGAGGTTTAACACAATATCAATGCGTGTTCAATTGTGAGAAGTGTCCTGAGAGGGTGAAACAGAGGTTTATGTGATGATAGCTTGGTGTAACTGGCCTAAACATTTTTAAATATGAATGTATGGAATGCCCTATGAGTGCACTGGTGGGTGGAGCTGTCCTGTCTATGTGTCTTTGTCTTATGTGTTTATTTTTTCATTATCATATGTGTTCAAATTATATTGTGTATGTTTAGTATGTGTCTTATAGTTTCCTATTCTGTATGGTTTATGATGCTTGTAATGTGCATATTAATTATTGCATTGTCTAATTAAGAGAGTTGTGAGGACTTCAGGAAGAAAAGCTCCTAAATAAACACACAAACACGTTTCGATGTGCAGAAATGATCCGAGGCACAGACAGAACAAAGATGAACACAAGGGACTGGAAGAGGTAGATTTCTGACACATAAAAGTTGAATTTATAAGCAATAAAACGCACCCTGGCTTAACGCAATACACGCTGCTACAGCTTCACTTGGTACGACCACAGGCTCATGGTTGCTAATGTTAGCAAACTTTTGTCACATGTACCTTAACTGCCATTACTGAGTCAGTAGACTGACTTTATAATTCTTCTGTAGTTGTGCTGCTTTTACACTACATTTGAGCATGTCACACGTAACCAATTCCCCAATTTTATGACTAAAGTAAAAGCAAAAGTAATTGTGGTTCTGAATTTCCTGTGAAGAAGAAGTGAAGTGAGATGTCGTGTGCCATCATTATGTAACTCACTTTAACCTCACTCGAAACATCAGGAAGATTTTACATTGTAAGTGCTTTTACAATTGTGATTTAAAATGGCCACCGTCTACGTAAAAGTCTTCAAATTACTTTTTTATTCTTTAATTTGTTAAGCAAAAGCCAGTTTACTGCCTGTAAGTAGATATAAGTTTGTTAAATGTGTCTATTAAGCTGCCAGGTGTCCCATTTTTGCTTATGATTTGATTTTCTGAAAAAATAACGTGAATGATAGAGTAGTCGACCTGATTGGGCAAGAGTAAAGTAGAAAGTCAGAAGGACAGGATTTATAAAAACTAAAATAAAATAATGAGAAAATGGTTTAGATGATAAAAAGTTAGAGGAATCAAAGGTAAGAAACTCACCCCGTCTGTGAAGAAACTCTTTACTCTCTTTGGTAGCCTCCTGTGTAATACAACAACACACCTGAGTTAGAATGTTAAAAATGTCTGCCTGCACACGTACATTAATTGATGCTGCTTTGATCCCAGTCCTCTCAGTTTGAGGGTACTCACGAGAAGACTCGGCCCTCCTCTCTGAACGTGTTGAGACCTTCGTCGCATGACTTGGAGCGCTCGGTGGTGATCGCTAGAAGATAGGAGGAACGGCGACCGGATTTAATACTGCCTGCTCGATGAGAGGATGAATGAGCAGAGAGAGAAAGAGAAACAAAGACAAAGAGACAGAGAGAAAGACAGAATGTTGATGTAATGCCAATCACCAGAGTGGACGGTGTTGGATTAGGAGAGGGGGTAGTGAGGGAGGAAGCAGGAAGAGGTGGTGGAGGAGGACGAGGTCGGGGGTTTGAGTGACACGGTTAGGGTGGACGGTGGGAAGAAGAGCTGGAGCGGTGGGTTTGAATGAATCAACTCTGGTAACTTTTCTCACCACTGGCATGCTGCATGCAGGTGTCACCTCTGTAAACACAGACTGACATGCATTTGTTTAAAGAAACCTATCATGCAAGTCTAAGTTTGTCCAATTTTACTGAACTGGTCTGGGAGTTAAATGAATCTGAAACACAAAGACTTCTTTGGGCTTTGCGCACAGCGGAAATACAATCAAACACATTCTGAGCAAACATGTTTCTACGATATTGTCTTTTTTTTTAAACATGCAATCTAAAAATCCGGCATGCAAAAAAATGTTGCGGCACTGCTAAAAAAAAACATCTTTGCAGGGATTTATATCTGTTACGGAGCCTCAAAGTGCAACCTGTTTCCAATTTAAAAATCATCCAGTGTCAGTGTCAAAACTGCATGATTAAGCAAACTGCTGTACTAGAATCATGAAGATATACACTTAATTCTGGAGATTTTTCAAACAATTTGATTTAAATTTAAAAGTTTAGTTGAGGAAACAAGACTGTTAAGACTCAGTAATAGGCAAAAATAGTAATAGATATGAGGAAAATACAAATGTGAACCAGAAGGGTTTGGAAATCTCATGCTTCCTCAATCATTAAATTAAAATAAGGGATCACCTACACTGCAAGTAAACACTAGAAATAGTTTTTGGCTGCATGCAGTGGGGAGACAGGGGAAGGAGGGGGCACTCACTGCAGTCGTGTGAGAAGAGCCTAGTGAGGGGGAAGGTGAAGGTGGGGGAGGCGGGGCTGGTGACCACGGCGGGTGCCGAATTCATGCCGCTGGACACCACGGAGGACGCCGGCACGTGGCGCGCGCGCAAATCAGCGCCGGGGCTGGTGGGCTCATCTGTGGGAGGGTGGAGGGAAGGAGGCGAGGCAAGAGGAGAGAAGAAGGAGAGGGGGGACGGGGTTAGGTGTTAGAGAAAACGGTCAGAAGGGAGAAAAGTAAAAGGGGTTAGATTAGGAGAAAGTGTGAAAGAGGAGAGGTTTTTAAGGGAGAGGAACAGCGAGGAACGGCAGGGTTGCTGATAGAGATACTAAACAAGACATTTCATTTCTTTAAATCGTAGGCAAACAACAACCCCAAACAAATACCCCAGGGATTTCTAGATCACAGACGCAACAATATGCGCTCATTTACAAATCCACTAAAAACGCTGAATGATGTAAAAGCTGTGCAACTGTCTCAGGAAAGAAAAAAAAATGCAACCCAAATAAGCAAATAGTTTAGAGATAATGCAGTACCTGTGTCTCCTGTTGCCATAGGAAGAGCTATTCATTTGCTAACAGTGGGGGTTTTGTAACAGAGATTTAGTGGCTCCAGGTTTCAGTTCTTCATGATATCTACCATTGTGTTTGATCTGATATGTGTAAGGATACATACAAGAGTATATGTCCCAATCCAAGGACAGAAAAAGACAATTGTGAATAATTAAACGGAGATATTTTAGAGCTCGTTTTTATGGCACAATTGAAGCTTCAGTGTTCAAGAAGACAAAAGGCACAAAGTAGTTTTATAGGTCGCACAGGCAACAAGTCTTGAATACTTTCAGCATATGCAAAGGGATACGAAACTGCAACACACACACACTCACATACACTCACACTTCCTGACTATCATACACGTTTGGTGACCGGCCCAATATTTGCATGCAAGTGAGGAAAATCTGGATTTGCCAGTGACATTTTAAACTCTCCGGACTGGATTGCTGCAAGGCTTCAGTGTATTCTCTGTGGAAACTACAGCCTCTGCAGACCGCAGGGAGTCAGTCTGAGATCCACCCCCACAGACCACCACAAAGCCTTCTCTAAATTCTTGCTATGGTTTCATCTCAGTCCTTCTCTGATTCCCTTTTTTCTTAAGTCTCTGTCCCTACAACGTCCTGCTATCACCCCTCATCCTTCACCTTAACTTCTTTTCTTTCTGTCTCTCGTTCCCTCTGGCGTTCTTCCATCCACCACCCTCGCTATTCTATTCTTCACTCCGGTGGACACTAGAGTCCGACATCAGGCGGAAAACATTTCCAATCTGGGATGAGGAATCTGCCTGTTTACAGCGCTGCCCAGAAATAGCCCGGCTGTGGGTTTAACAAAGGCCGTCATTAACAGGCAGCCAGAGAGTGAGCACAGAGCCACGAGACAGAGATGGACCAGCAGAGGGGAGCAACATGCTGTCTGCAGGACGCTCTGCCCAAACCCTACAGGAGCTCCTGTGGAGCTCAGCATTCAGGGAATATATGAGGAAGATAGGTGAAGAAAGAAGAGAGCAAGAATAGAAAATCATTTAGTTAGAGAATAAAGAATACAAGAGACAGACAAGGAGCTTATAATAACCTTAAAAGCACCTAAATACAGGTTGTTACTGTGAAAATACACAATATCTCCAAGTTTGGTGATTTTTACACTAGGTTAAGGGTTGAGTAAAATCTCCCGCCTTTTAAAATCCATTCAAACATCATTACCAAGCATATAGCGAGGCTGTCTTTGCATAATAGAGTTAGAGTTTAGATAACAGCACCAAAATCTTGGGAAATATAAACATGTTTTGAAATTAATTGTTGCACAAATGGACCAAATGAAACAGCATACAATTGGCAAGATTATGGTTTGTATGTGACTGTGTAAGTGTGACTGAAAGAAAGATTTCATTAAATAATTATTCTGCTGATTATTTTCTCCATAATTGATTCACAATAGAATATCAATAAATCCCAATTTCCTGAAAGCCCAAGGTGACCACTTTTAACTGCACGTTTTGTCCAACCGACAGCCCAAAACCCTCAGATGTTCAGTTTATTATTATGTAAGACAAAAACAAGCCGCAAATCCTCAAGATATTTACCATATTTGCTTTAAAATGACATAAACAATGAATTGATTATTGAAGTAGTTGTCTGCTGTAGATTATTGGTTGATCAATTTATGGATTCATCAGCTAATTGTTTCAGCTTTATAAACAAGACTATAAATCTGACCCAGCATTAGATGGAAACGGTTGGTACTGTCTCTATACTTGGTGCTGCTGTGGCTTTGGGGTCAGTAGGAAAAACAGACAAGAGTTAAACAGAGAGAAGAAAACCAGGAATTTCAAAGACGAGAGGTCTTCTGGAAGCAGGACACAAGCCAGTACAGCAGGCCTCGGTCCTGGTCTGTTGTGTCCAGGATCCAGCTAGTAAAGATAGTCATAGACTGAACCCCCAACCACACAGACACACAAACCTCTTCATCTTCCAGAGCAGCACAATAGCAGCATTGAGGGCAGGAGCTGAGAGGATGGGCCCCTACTGTTCCCCACAAGGACCGCCACAAAATCCTCCTGGTAATTTACAGCTTTGATTCATGTTGAAAGACTCCAACTGGGTACAGAGTAAAATACTGCATATGTGGACATGACTCTTCTTGTTTTATTCACATTGTATGAGCTGTGAAAATACAACATTTTCTATTTATCTCTATACTAGACGTCATAAAAACATATTTGTCTTCAGACACAGCCTGCCTTTGTGCTAACTACCTCACATACATCCGTGCTTTGCAGACAGCAGCCTATTCAACTGCGTGTTTTCAAACAGGCCCAGATCATATCAGCATCTCTTTTAGAGAGATGAAGATATGGAGAAAGACAGAGAAGAGAAAAGCTATTTCTTGTCTATGGGGAGAAACTAGCCTAGTTTCAGTTTATGGCCATTAAACGTGTCCCGGCCTGCAGCTCTGACTGCCCGGTTTTGTTTGATTCAGCTAAAGGTACGAGGCAAGAATGTGCTCTGACAGACGGACTGAGAGAGAGAGGCAGAGGGGTGCCTCCTGGTTTGCTGATTCCTCTGGATTTACTCTCTTTAAATGATCGTAATGTTGTTCCATGTTGGGTGTTTGGGCGTCCATGTCAGCTGATTTGATTCTATTGATCATTAGGGTAAGCAGCTGTGTTTTTCCTAAGGCTGTGACAGTGTGATGGCGCCACGGCTCGCCTGATCAACCAACTTAATTTGCATATGGTTTGACTTAAGGGCATCTGTAAATGTCGAGTGACACAAACCAACATGAAGCTCGCGGAACCCCTTCTCTTTGAGTCTTTTCAGAGCAGGGAACAAGACGGGACATGATCACAATCAGCTCCCACTGACACCAACATACGTAGGCCATAACTGTTTATTGCATTACCATGCAAACAACCTCATATCGACACAAAGTGACATACTATATGCTATTACAGATTATCAATATCGGTTTAAGGCAAAATAATTCCAGGTACCCTACTATGAGTTAGGTTAGGTGCTTTCCTTTCTGTTGGTCTATAAAAAGCAGATTAAGTCTTTCAGGAAAAGGTTAGAAGGCAACTTTTCTTTCTTTAAGATATACATATTTACAGCCACAATTAAATAATGTTCAAAGTCAACTGAACTGTTATGAAGAAGCACATAAAATCTGATTATAAGTAGCCCACTTTCTCAATTTATGAGTCCAAATATTCAATAGTTAAGACGAAACAAGTCTAAGACGCTAAGTCTAAAGCCATGCTTGCAGCTCTATGAGGCTGTACTTTGGCACAGTGGTGGTTTAAGCTAAATGCTAGCGCTTGCATAGCAATATGCTCCCAAATGTTGGGAGATGTAAATGTTTTGCAGGTCTAATGCTTACTGTTTTCCATCTTAGTTTAGCGTGTTAGCATGCTAACACATGCTATAAAAATGTATATGGAAATTGTCTAAACAACGAGAAAAATTAAAAAAACAAAAGAAAATTATGACAGGCTGGCATACTACAGGAAATATAATATATTATATACTCTCTAACCCTGCTCACACACAAATGAAAACCCACACATTCAGGAGACAAGACTCCACCTTATTTCCTCAGCATTGTCAGGTGACCTTAGAGACCAGGGGAAGGTAGCAGGATTAGGAAACTCCCATCAGATGATTCAATAAAAGTACTAATACTGTCTGTAAGACTGTGGGACGTCCCAGCATTACCCAACACAAACATTCACAGACAAACACACACACAATGAGAAAATGGAAACTGTATCTGAGAAAAGCCTGGAGCCTCAATAGACAGACAAGGATGGAAATTAAGGATACACACATTCATCCAAACTAATACTTCTGTCTGAATTATAGCTTTTGCATTTCCTCTTAGTTAAGCTTTCACTAACATTCAATAAACACAGTGTGGATCACAATTTATAATGGAAGCAATGAAATCTCAAGGCCAGTTGGAGGTTTTGTGAGGGGTTAAGTTGTAAGAGGAGGGACACGAGGTGAAACTCAAACCTTCTATGCTTACCTATGAAGGGGATGGAGGCCAGGGAGTCATCCTCTATGGGGAGGGGGGCAAGGTTGCCGTTTGGTTTGCGTGGGGCTACATCTCCCGTGGAACCAGGGGTAGGAGCTGAGTCCTGGGGATCAGGAGAAAACAAAGAGGGTTCTAGCCCGTCAATGGGCAGCGCGTAATGAGGGTGACGCATACCGTGGGCATTCCTCCGCCCGGTGGGAGGTTTCTGCCTCAGCACCACCTCCTGGGTCTGTGCCACCACCTTTGCCTGCCCCTCCACTGACCCTCGTTCCCTCTCGTGGTTTGTTGGCCTGTATGCTCTGTCCTGGGATTCGTGAGTGGTGGAGGCAAGGGGGGATGTGGCAGAGGCAGTGAGGGGTGCCGTTGTGCCCTCTGGCGGACTGGTTTTAGTGTTTGGGTTCCAGTTCATGTGAGGGCCAGAGTACGAAGGGTCCCTGAAAGAGTGGGCTTGCTGCATGATGCGGCCCGTCTTGCGGTTAAAAGAGGGGCTGTAGCTGCGGTAGCCCACCGGCTGGTCATCCATGCTCTGCCCACGGGGAAGCCGCCTATTCTGGGGGGCTGATTGCTGGGTCTGAGGCTGGGAATGGTGTTTAGAATGTGTGTGTCGGGACATTGGAGGAGCTTGTGCTGCACCATAATGGCTCCCCTTCCTCGAGTAGGCGTCAGTCCTGGGGGGCGGTTGGGGAGCCTGCTGGAGCAATGACAGCCTCTCAAAACGAGGCGAGACCACTCCAGCTGCTGCTCGGTCCAGCATCTCTAATGAGCGGCCATGGCGATCATACTGGGCCAGCAGGTTTTCAGAGCGTGTCCGGGTATAGTTGTTGGCAGGGTGCCCCCTACTTGGGGCCCCCTCCCAGTCTCCGTAGGAACAGTAGGGCTCTCCTTGGGGACCTGGTCCTGACTGCTGTAGTAACAGCAGAGTGTCCTGGGAGGCGCTGTGCGGCCAGCCACCTGTCCGCTGCTGCTGCCTCCTTGAATCACTGAGCCGGTCCTGAGAGTAGCTGCGGTGGCGGGTCTGCATGTTGCGTGCTGGGCGCTCCGGCAGCTGGTTGTAGTACCAGTCGGAGAGCGCCTGCTGGCAGCGCTCAGTGCGGCCATGGCTAGGCTGGGGCAGGGGGGGACTGGTCCAAGCTGAGTTGGACTTGCGTGTCTGGGACTGAGAGGAGCTGGCAGCGTGGTGGTTAGGGTAGTGGACTTGCAGCGGGCTAGACAAAGGGCCCCCTGATGAGGAAGAGGAAGAGTAGGAGCGCCCCCTTGTCTGGCCCTGAGGCTGCTGGCTGGTCATACCGTACTGGATCTCCTCTGTGCGGTGGGCCGGGCTGCTGTGACCCACACCACCTGGCTCTCCTGCTCGCCCTTCCTGCCAGCTGGCGGGGCTGCCCACAGCGGAGTGGTTGTCCAGGGGTGAAGAGGGGCTGGAAGAGCCTGGCCAACGACTCCAGTTATCCAGCTGGTTCTGGCACATGGAGCCAGATGGAGGGGCTCCAGCAGGGGGTGTGGCCTTGGTGTGCGGGTAACAGAGGGGAGGTGGTGGTGGGAGGTACTCAGCTCCCCCTGAGTAGGGTTCGTTGCCTGTCAGGTAGGCATCCTGGGAGTATGCCTGGGAGAGGAAGAGAAGATGGAGGATAAGTGAGATAAGACATTACAGGAGGAACGCTTGAAGAAAAGCTGAATGTGTGTGGGGCAGTGGCGACTTTAAATCATGGCTCTTACAGTAAACAAGTTTGACAACAACACAGACCATAACCATGACTCTCTAAGACAACTTCATGCTACTGTACATTACACAACGAGCTTTCAAGTGGAACGGCTTCTCAGCTCAACCCCTTTGCCACAGTTTGTCCCCAGGGCCTCAGCTCTCAACACAAACACATGCTATAGCCAGCCAACTGCATGAACTGCCTTGAGCAAAAGCCACAACACTCACTGAAACAGCAGCCAGCCGCAAATGTCCCCAGCAATGTTGTTTATACACACACATACAGGATATATATTCACACTGCGGCGCATAAAGACTATCCGTTGCAAATAACAAGTGTATAATTAACCGTGTGACTACTTTATCAATTAGTCACACTGTCAAACTTAAAGCATCACTTACAACTTCGACTCAACACCATAAGCACACATACTTGCTAACAATCCCTTTCCCACTCTCACGATTAAGTAAAGCTAACTCACACAGTCTTTTAAGGTTTACCTACACCGGCCAACAGAATCCAGAATCTTTCCTCAGGTTGCGTGTTAGGCTTGTAGTCACCACAAACGGACACAGAGGAGGACAGAGGACGAGGCAATAAACTGATCCTCACCAACAATCTTGCTGCTTAAACCGGCTGTTGTTCTCCCAGAAACATTCAATGTTTTGCTTATTGTCTATTACTTTCTTGTGCAAGTTTTCTATTTGTTGTTCCTTGTTTTCTCCTCTGTCGGATCCTTCCAAACTCCCTCTCTCCTCCCTCTCATTCTCTGCCTTACTCCACCCTGTGGGAGTGTGGAAGGAGGCGCAGTACTGGTGATGTCATGCAAGGAATGCAGCAGATACAGGCGTAGCAGAGAGGGGAGGAGTGTAAGAACAGAGGAGTGGGTTTATAAGGTTAAGACATGGCACTTGTACGTAAATGGAGAACAAAGTTTTGGGCTCTCTTGGCAGGAACACTGATGTTTCTGCGTGTGTGAGTAGTGTCACTTAAATCTGGTGATATCTGGTTTTGTGATTTGACATGTTGCTCCGGGTTAATGGGAGGGGCGAGCAATAATTCATGTCTGATCATGTGAGCGACCTGTGGAGCGACAAAAATGTGTTTTACAGTACATGGGTGTGTGAACGAGCACAGAGCTGTTGTTTTTTTTCAAACGTAAGCTTTGACAGTCAGGATACCAGTAGCTTTTAATGGATGCGTGTCGTAATATAAACACAGAGCAGAGAGCCTCTGAGTCACTCTGCAGCGATTCTAACAAAATCTCTACATTCTTCGACAATGACGGGATGAATCCAGGTTGAACTAGTACCAGCAAACTTCACAATATTCCGGCAGTGTCCTGAAATAATCCAAACCTTACAAATAATTGCCAGTTTGCTTGCCAAGCAAATGTATCGATATGTGCAATGCATGATACGTGTGGGTTGGTTTGTTCAGAAAAGGTGCGTGAAAAATCCCATACTCACACTTACCAACTGAAGCACGTCTTCATCTTTTGGCATAATGCAGAGCTCCAACACACTTTCACTGTAGGACGAAGAAGGGAGGACGGTAAGAATGACGACAAACAAGATGTAGAGGTAGAGGTCAAGCTGGTGCTTGATATCAAGTATGCGACACAGAATTTTGTAGTAATCCTCCAAACAATTTATTGGTTTACCTAAGCTAAAATATCAACAGGTTCCGTCCTAACAAAGTGGACACCGCCAGGGGATACGCAGATGTGAATCACCAACTCTGTATCAGGCTTCATTGATTTCAGTAGGTGGATCGGGTATCAGCCAGATGCAACCAATCCGCATCAAATACATTTATGTGATCATAAAATTCAGCGTTTCCGCTATTGTTTAAATTTAGTACCACACCAATCCCTGGCCCCAAGTTACATTACATAATAATATCTCCTAATGAGTTCCATGCTTTGAGGTATAAAGATTTTTTACATTTGGGAAAAAGAGAGCACTGGTATCGGTTGAGGAGTCGGTATTGGCATACAGCCTGTGTTCAGGTATCTGAACTGTTATTGGAAGAGAAAAACCAGCCAGTTGTGCTGAAGCTGATCCTTACCTGAGGATGTTGGGGGCCAACAGAAGATGAGATTTTTATGAATAATAAAATTAGGTTTCCGAATCTAACACCAAGCATTTAGATAGAAAGACTAGACTAAAATGTATAGAGAAAGGATTAAATAGTTTCACCAGATAAAGCCCGTCACTTTTTCAAACCGCTAATTTCCACCCGGTGTCTGTCTTTGAGACTATGTAGAGCATCGTGAGTGTGTAGAGTATGCTGCTCGTTTTTCAACGCATACAAAACCATAACTAGCATCTACGTGTATGTCATTTCGATGGTAAGCTTGCAAAGATAAACAAATGGATAGTTTGCTAAAAAAAACACACCAAAAGTTCAAAGTGCTGACAGGCAGGAGGGCTTACCTGTTCTGAATGAGGGCTATCACCTGCGAATACGTCTTTCCTAGAACACTCTCTCCATTCACTTTCACAAGCCGATCCCCTGCAAGACAGCCATATTATTATATCATAACCAGCACATGTCACAGGTAATACAGGTCTGTATGTTGACCTCTGTCGTCTCAAGTAGGTGCAGACCTCCAGGCAAGACGTTAAGCATTGACCAAGGCAGCTATCAAAACTCAGAATGTAGGAGTGGAAATCATTAGGCTTGTTATATATATATATTTAGTTTGTTTGCCGATACTTTGCGTTAAAACCTTTCACACTAAGACCAAAACTAATTATTTGATATTTTTCAACCCAATTCAAATGTAATTTTACAGTTTATACCATTATAATAAAATGCAAGGCTCGTTGTCTTAAAGGAAGCATTTAGGAGGTGATCAAATTCAAATATCGTATAATGTAAGTATAAATTGGTTGGCTTATGTTAAATAACTACAGTATGTGTTCAAAGTTTGTATGCATTCATGGTGACTTTGTGCATGCGCAAATGTGTGTGCAAGTGTTCATGCTGATCTGTGACTTTCTGGATGTGACAGCTTATGTTAAAGCATGCACATCGGAGTACTTGTTTGGTCTGTCTGAGCTGCTGGGAATGGACTGTTGTCCTGCTAAAGCAGCAAGATACAACATGAACACTACAACAGCTCTGTCACATTCAAACAGACTTAAACATTTGAGTCGTCATACTGGTATCTGTTTTTTATCACACAAAGACGTTTAAAAAAAACTTGTCTCTAGTCAGGGAAAGGACATCCTTTAAATAATCTAAAATGCCAATGAGAAAAGTTGGCTAGACCACCCCCTCCTTCTCTGAATGTGCTCATGTCTGCAGCATCACATTACCGGAGCTCAGCCCAAAACATTTCCAATGCAAATCAGAATGCTCACGCTCCTGCTCCGTATGTATGTTCCCTTTACCTGTGCACAAGCCTGCCTGGTGGGCCGGACCCTTTTCTCTCACACTCTTCACAAATATGGTGTCCATCGGCTCCAGTCGACCTTTCTGATACCCTGTATGAAAAAAGACAAAGAAGAAGAAAATGCCAAGATCAGAAGACTGTGCTTGCTGAATTGTAAAAATGCTAAATTCATGCAAACTTTTTAGAAATAAAGCTTTAGGTTGATCCTAGTATTTAAAGATGAGACCTTTTTGTTTAACACAGTACTTGTGGTTGTGACTTTCTTGGCCTCAGGGACTATATTACCTCTTAACATTTATCAGCTGTCATGGTTCTTATACAAATATCTAAGTGCAGCTGGACTTGACTACTTTATGTGCAGTGTTGCGTGGGGTCCTGTAGAGGGTGCAAATAGGCTGCAAAGCAGAGGTGACAGGAGAGAGTACAGAGGATCCCAGTTCATTACATCATCGACATCCCACTGTGCAAGATTTTAATTTGTTGTCTGATGAGGAAGAGAAACACTTACCCTTTCCGTTACCGTTCTCCTCATCCTGCAAAGAACAGAAACAGATTGTTGCTCAAATTCATGTCAAATTTATTCATAAAGAAAATTGAAAAACAACGGATGTTGCTTAAAGTGCTTTACGGAGAAATTTAAAACACAATGAAATCCCAAAAGGTAAATAGGTAAATGACTGTGACCTACAAAACTGAAACAATAGACAGACACACACACACACACACACACACACACACACACACACACACAAAGAGTTACAGTAATCAAGATGTGAAAGTAATGAAAAAATGACCTTCTCCAGATCTCCAAAAGACAGAAATAGTTGTACTTTTGCTATCGACATAATGTGAAAAAATCTAATGACAAAAGACTCAAAAAGACACACAGAGGCCCCAAAAAATGGACTATACCACTAGAAATATTTTGTTATTGATAACAACGATTACAATCAGTTTTACTCTCATTTTGCTGGAGAACATTTGGGGCTGTCAGCATTTGACATGTAGGCAAAAACAAAGTCTATCAGGTATATTAACCAATGCTGATTCAGGGTTTACATCTTGTACTGTAGGACACAATTTCTCATACATGGAGCTGTCCTGAGGGCTTTTACTTAAAACATCGACACAAGCAGAAGTGCTTATGCTCCAGATTTAAACTTTCTTAACAAGAAAAGCAAAGTTTGACCCTAAAATGACCGATGCTGAGAAGATTTCTCATGATCAACCTTTTTCACAAAAATAAAATCACCTGCGTATCTACCAGGATACAAGTCCAATGTGTTAGGGTGACTAGAGAAGGAAGAACTTGACATCTACACGTTCATAAATGTCAGACCAAAGGAGAAGTTATAGTATCCTTTATGTCATGTTAACCCGCAGTGAGAGTTAACCCGCTTCCTCAAATGCCCGTGACTTTCCTGACACCTCAAGAGAAACCGGTTTGGATTCATGAGCCTGTAACATTAGAGTGCAACTCCGACACAGACACTTTCAGGTTAGACCGTCTGCAGGTGCTTGTGACATCAGGTGTAACAGACTGAAACACAGAGCTGTCAGCAGTGAGGATGCTGGTGGTGAGATTACAGTAGGTAGCTGCAGTTTGTCTGGTCACGACACACACACACACACACACACACACACACACACACACACACACACACACACACACACACACACACACACACACACACACACACACACACACACACACACACACACACACACACACACACACACACACACACACACTAAGCTGAGTGGACAGTTTGGGGTTAGGGGCATGGTGGGCTGACTGCTGCCTGGCTTTATGCTACGCTGAGTGGGCTCATTCCTGGCTCTGCAGACAATGGTGGGGGGGTTTAGAGGCAGAGAAAAGAGAGCTGCCGACCCCAGAATGGAGCTCTGATCTGGGGATACTCAACAACTGAGCAGCCCCAGTCTGAACACATCCGGGACAGAGGAGGAGACAGTGAGAGGTGGGCACAAGACTCTGGGTACCTGTACATATTGGGTCCACACACCTGTACAGTCTGAAGCAGCTGGAAGGGATTATTTACATGTATAAAACTACATATTATTACATTTCTACAGATATCTGACACCGGTAATAAAGATAATAATGAGATTTTTAAAATCTGAAATGCCAATTTTGCTCAGTATAAGACAAAGAACAATGGAAAAAGTTATATCCATTTCATTATATGGGCTTACGTCATTAACTTATAAATTCACCAGGAAACGGCAACATTTTAAAGTCCTCTGAAAAATCAAATATGGAATATATACAGTATGTTATTGTACAAAAGCTTTTCTTAAACGGCACAGCTCTGTCTAAACTTGAAAAGTATTTATTTTGTTTTTAGATGTAGAAATTGCACATCTCACAAAAACACAAATGTCTGTTTTTTGTGTTTTTTTCGGCAAAAAGTTTATTTTCTTTTTAAAGATTATCTTTGGGCTTTCATAGCCTATAATTGACAGGATAGCTTGACGACAAGAAAGGGGAAAGAGAGAGGGGATGACATGCAGCAAAGGGCCACGGGTTGGATTTGAACCCAAGCCGCTGCCAAGGACTCAGCCTACATGGGGCTAGTCCAGTAGACAAGGGAAGTTGTAAACACATGCAGTATCTTTTTCTCCTCTCCACTATCTTTCTATATACATTTACATTTATTCATTTGTTTGAAGTTTTTGTCCAAATCTAAGTATGAATGAGGAAGAGTCCAAGCCACAGCAGATGAAGCAGAAGCCGTTTAGAATAACAATGCTTAGTTTCAAATTCCAATTGACACAAGGTAGGTTCACGCAGCAAAGCAAAGATGTATAGAATATAAGATTTTTTTAAATTATTAGAGCATTGTCAGATTGGTAGATTGGTAGAGGAAGGTCATCTAGCTATTTTCAAACACAGAGAGGAATTCTGCTGGGACCGCACAGGGGAAGCGTCTTTTTTTAAGATTACATAATTGAATCCATTCAGGACCTGCAGACCCTATGACCCTACGCACCAGGTAGGCCTCTGATAATTGGACACTATGAGGGTATTTTGGGAGATTTCCACGACAACCCTTTAGATAAGAATGGGCGACTCTATGGGTCCGATTGTCCCAAAACACCATGTGACCCTCGAGGCAGAGGAGACGAGGACAGAACCGGGGCCAAAGGCCAGCAGTGGGCCTATTGTCTAGGGCCAGCCTGGTACGGCCTGACTGCCAGAGAGTGGTACCAACCTAAGACAACAGATCAATTCAATCTGTGTTTCTATCTGCAGCTGCTGGATGGTGGGGTGGTAGAATAATAACAGAGGCCTTGTTTCGGCTGGCTCACCCCACCCTACCCCACCCCACCCCAGCATCCATTTCCCTGAGTTCACATCTGGACCCGTTTGCCCCCACACCTCAAAGAGCAAAATAACCACTCATTCAAAAACACCAGAACAATCTTGAATTCATCAAAGTCTAAAAACAAGGCCTGGGAAGTGACACTAAAAAACAATTAGGCGTTTTCAGTCTGTCTGGCCGGGTACAGATGTGCTCTTTATATCCTTCAAAATGTGAAATTGTGTTGTTCTTACCAATAAAGATCCCATGTCTTCACTCAGTGTCCAAATCTTGCAGCTCCCTCCTTTAAACAGGCTTGTTTTTATGTGTTGTTGTCTCCGATCAACTCATCTCCCTCTGTCAGGGAGTTCATTTTGCACAGCTTAACTCACTGACCCTCGACTTCAGTATGATTGGCTTTATCTCAGAGCACAAATTGGCTCTTTCCTGGGCTCAGCATGTTAAGCAAGCGTAAGGCTTTCGAAAAACCCTTTTAAATGCCAACTAGGAAGAAATGGAGACCATGTGTGCTATAAAAACAAACATGGAAGTTGGAAAACGAACTTCATGGCACAAAATTAAAAGAAAGAAAAACACTAGAATTTAACACCTTTCAAGGACCGGTAGGTCTCACCTTGAGGTTGGTGTGCAGGGCGGACTCTGGAGGGTAAACGATGAAATGGCGTAGCGTGAAACCAAAACCCTGGGAGTTCTTATGGAGGACCAGCGTCCGGGGACCCTTCCAGAACACGCCGCCCCCCTCCCTTCCCGGTCGGGTCGCCATCGGCGGCCGAGGGTTGTCACCGGTTGAGGGGAGACCATCCCTGCGCCCCTTACCCTATGGTCACAGACAGAGAGAGACTCAGTGAGATTCAGGATGCCTTGTTATTATTTCTTTAATTAGATTGGAAAATAATGGAAAATGGGTTCTTCAAACAGCAAGGAAAATATGCTGTTATCAAGTGAGGAAAATAAGAGTATTCAAAACATCCAGAAAACATGGATAATAAATATATACATATACAGCTTTGTCATTTACAGTTATTTCATGTAAGAGTGTGTGAGTAAAACATTTATGGGACACCAAATCTGAGATCATCACATTTACAAATCCAGAAAATGTAGAAAAGTACAGAGTGTACTTTTGTGTATTTTTACTATAAAACAATTATGTTGAGAATCTAAAGTATTTTCTATAATTAGCACAAAACAATTCAGTTAAATTAAATTTTATTTATAGTATCAATTCATAACAAGAGTTATCTCAAGACA
>NC_045747.1:15301843-15302905 GCF_008692095.1 Etheostoma spectabile | reverse complement strand
AGAGTAGGTCTAGACCACACTCCAGAATTTACAAGGACCCAACAGTTCTAGTAGTAGAAATATTGCAGTTTTCCAGATGCAACACACTTTATGATTCCCTGGTGATGCACAAGGCAACTCCAGACGGAGAGACCGCTGACATCAACCCCTGACTGCTGGGCATTACATTATGGCGTCCCGAATGTAGTTCAGAGTCAAGTCAGCCTCAGAACAATAGTCCATAAACAAACCTGGGGGTTCACTCTCAAGGAAGGACCACGTCTAGACTGGTTCCAGTTCTGACCTTGGTCTTATCACAGGGAGAGAAGGTCCAGGGGGGACCTGCACTCCGAGTGAAGAATTAAGGCCGATTTCCACCCGCTCTCTAAATATCTCATTCCTGAGGCTGAGTAAATAAGCCCAGCTCGCTCAACTGACAGACACACGTGAGAACTATCACCCTCATGCTGCCCCAACGACCCACAACTGTCAGTCAAACACAATCACCTGACCAAACAGAAGGAGGAGGAGGACGAGGTCAAGTCTTCTGTAGTTTACTTACCTTGGGCAACTTGCATATTCACTATAAAACTCTGACTCTGACTTTAAGGAGCAAATTTGGAAGACGGCTCAACACTATGATCCTCCTGGTGTCATCCCAAGCCATCAATCGCTGCACCCTGCTAACCCTTGAGCATACACTATATGTTGAAGCTTAGTTGTACGGAGGCATTTTGTAAAAAGCTGTGACTAAATTCCATGGACATCCCTAAAGATTGCAACTGGGTGGGAAAAGTTTTTTTGCATTAACACTGAAATTGTGACAAAATTCAAAAATACTTGTAGCTTTCAGGATGCACATTAAAGTCACTTAATCTTGAAGTTTGCTAATGGTACTACTGCCCCACAATGCAATAAACAATAGAAATGGACAACTGGGGCATTTCAAACAAAAACTGAGAAAGCTACAGCTCCAGTGTTAAAAATGCAAAAAGATTTAGCCTTTTCTTATGTACAGTGGCTTCCATACGTTTACACACATATTGGCATGGTGTTATTTCAGTTAGCTTAATAGCTGGTTTG
>NC_045747.1:15301710-15301833 GCF_008692095.1 Etheostoma spectabile | reverse complement strand
ATTGAGAGGTGATCTTATGGAAAGTTCCCCATGCTTCTCTCTATGTATGGTGAAGGGTATGTGATGAAATGGGGTTATTTTAATTCCAGAAGGCCAAGGGAACTTTATCAGGATGCATAGTAT
>NC_045747.1:15283580-15301700 GCF_008692095.1 Etheostoma spectabile | reverse complement strand
TGAAATAACTGGCCTTCAAAAATAAAAATCTGCCTGCTTCTATGGGAATTTAACATAGAGTGTGTATATTTAATCTCCCTGTATTTTAAGGAAGATCATTTATTCATTTACGATACATTGTTCATTCACAAAGAAAATTGGAGTCCTTAAAAGACTGGGTTTCCTAAAATTGTTGAATTAAGGCATTAAAATCAATTTCCAAAAGATTTTTTTATTTCTCTAATAAATCAACTTTAGCATGGGTGTGTAAACTTATGTAAGCCACTTTACATATATATATATATATATATATATAAAACATATATAAGTGGTGAACAATCTTAGTGTGCAATAGCAGCTTTAGTTGATTTTCATTAATCATCCAAATGTTAAACTTTCAATATTGTTAGTTAAGGGTTTACAAAAAGACTTTCTACAAACAAACCAATAGCTGCACTCATCTCCTGCACTGTGCCTTCTGTTTCGGTTTACTTCACCAACAGCTCATGGGGAACGGGTTTATTATGAGTCATACTGAATTTCACCCATCCTTGAAATACTATGATGATAAAGAATATGACAATGGTGGAAAAGGTTGCCATGATCAAATAATAAATCTGACTACATCCAAGCTACAAAAAAAGCCCCCTAGTTTGTGAGGAGATAAACTAGTTTGGAGTTTTTCTTGCTTGGACGCTGGCTAATTCTAATTCCTTGGCTATTTCACTATAACAATGATTTAATAGGTCAGCTGAAAAAACGACCACACTTTTTTTTGAAATTCTTTAATTTCTTCAAGCGTGAGAATGTGTGTTTGTATGTTCTAATGTTAGTGGGCCAGAGGTGAACATGTCTAGACTACAAGTAGTAGTCCCTGAAAAAAATGTGCAACCCATGTTTCACTTCCTGTCCCCCTGTCCCCCTTAACACACTAAAACACACACTGATATATAACAAACACAGACCCACAAACTTGACCTGACAGGCCTGTAATGCGGCCACACAACAACAGGAAGTGGCAGGCTGGGAGGCAGGAAGTGTGGTAGCGTTGTGGGGCGGGATAACCAGATGCTCCTATAAATAAAACCGCTGAGACTAGAGATCTCGGACTCTCCATCGTGGAGGCAATTCCACTCGTTCACTCCTCTTTCTCCTTCCTTCCATGTTCCTCCACTCCCTTCCACCTCTTCTTTCTCTCTCACCACATGCTTTTGTGTGATGAAAATCCAGCTGCGCTGACTTTTACCGCAGATTTTCATCCTCCTCTACTTTAAATGCTCCATCCAAGGAAAAAATTAATTTGGAAAAAAAAATCTTGCTGATATATGTTTTGAGTTTGCAGATACATGTTGGAGAAAACTTGTTCTACATGAACAAATACACTATTCTCCAAAGCATATTCTGAAGTATTAATATGAATTGTACATTTAACAGATTGTGATACATAAATCTTTGTGACACTTAATGCCTGATCTTTAGTTTGGTAGTCTAAAAAGGTAAAGTGACCACTGTTATTTTCAGAAAGAGGCGAGCATTGACGCCTTTTATGCAGCTTGCGAGCAGGACAAATATGTGCATGTTGAAGAAGTATTTCGGGTGAAATAAAAAATATAAAGAAAAGGGAAAGAGTAAAAAAAAAGAAGAGGAAATGGAAAAGCAAGAGGGTTAAAAGGAGGAAGAGACAGAGTGAATTCCTCAGAGGGAGCGGTTTGGCTTGGGCAAGTTGAAGCACACACTGTAACTGGCAGAGGAGGGGTGGAAGCACAGAGAGAGTGAATGAGAGGAGAAGGATCAGGAGGACGAAAAGGAAGGAGTATCGGGCCCCGGCCAGGGACAGGCTCCAGCACGCCGGTTTCGACCGCATGGCCCCTCCCTGCACTGGGAATACCAAACCCTGTGATTACCCAAAACACACAGGGTCTGACTGGGTCTCTGAGCCAGCACTGATTCCCACTGCTCTGTACTGGATGGATGTCCCTGCTCGGCCATTCTGACAAAGCTACAGTCCACCGTTTTTTTCCTGAAGTCAGAAAAAAATACTCTCTCGTACCCCCCGACACCTCTAAAAGGACCAGTTTGTTTTCTACCAGTTTCACCCAAAAGCCCTGACACCTTGAAACGACCCCTTTCACCCAAAAGCAAAGAAGTGTTCCAAATTTGCTGACATGCACTGGCTTCGTCAGTTTTAACCAACAAGGCACTTGGAAAAGAATGCCTGTGGTTTATAAGTCTAAACTTGACATCCTATGCAGGCTTAGGGCACAGAAAAGGGAAACCTTGCTCTTGTTATGCTGAGAAAATAAGACATTTGGTATTCTCCTACTCTCTTACTGGGATTTTATCCTTTTAGCACTCTTTTCGCCTGACACATTCTCACCTCTTGGAGCAAATTACAATAACAAAATAAACTCTGAATGCTCTTCAGATAATACAGAGCCTTGAGGGATCTCATTACCACCTGAATGATATGATTAAAACACCCAGAAAAAGGGCGCCCTGAGAAACAATTGTGTTACAATATACAGAGCAGCTTGTAATGCCACACATGCTTTGTGTGTTTAGTGGGTAAATTTGTGTACACACACACACACACACACACACACACACACACACACACACACACACACACACACACACGCAAGTTCTTCCCTGTGAATATTCCCCCTCCTGACTTCAATTTGAGAATATCTCCTGATTTCAATTAGAGAGCATATCATTACGATGCAAGACAAAATGTGGTGAGCACAGGATGTCCTGCTGACAGGTTACAATACTTTTATTTTGTTAAATGTAAATCTATAAAATCTTGCGTCAGAATTTTAGTATTAAGTCAAATTTGTTAAAATCTAAAAATCAAATTAAATTTAAAAACAATAAACATTGTCAGTGATAATCTTTCATAAAATCTTGTAAGAATGGATTTTCTGTTTTTGAGGGGCTTTTCTTGGACATGGTGATATTGTCATGCTGCAGTCATAATCGCCAGCAACAGCGTACGTGTTGGTTAGGGCACACACTCCTCTCCTCAATGCATCCAGAGGTAAAGCACTACGCAGGAATGCAGCAGCCGCCACGGAGCCGGGCTTCTACTAAAACCCCAGCGAGGCAGAACAATAATGCTCTTTTAAACAGCTGAGAGCTGCAACCTGTTTGAAAAGTGGAGCTTTACGGACGGTACAAATGCTGACGAGCCTTTAATCCCAACAACCGTAGCTGTCTGCACCCACAGGCCCCTGAGCCGGGCTGCCAAGAGGCAACAGGAGAGGTGATAATTCCTGAACTCATCGGCCACACAGAGGGTGCGCTGTACCACCTCTGCAGGTCTAAATGCATACTATGTCCTGTGAAGGAGACGCATGACGAGTTGATGAATATCCCGCTATGGTCACTCCAACCAAAGTCCACTTAAAATCCTACATTGCTCTTTAATTTAGTTAACAGTATGTTTTATGAGCCATGCATGTGATGCTGTGTGTGTGTGTGTGTGTGTGTTATTAGCACATTCCTCTGTGTCAATATGAATGCAGTATGTCTAATCAAAAACCAGTTCCACTCCATTGTCTTTACAACTAGGCCAACAGGTGATGATGCAATGTTAGTTACAGAAAAACATATTGTAGGCTACTTTTCTTTTGTCAAACTGAAACCTGCTGCACTTTAAAATATTTTATATATGTGGTGGTTGTTTTTGCTACTCAGATTTAAATCCTGGACGAGCTACAGTTTCAGAATAACTTTTACAGGATGACTTGGGAGCTTGCTTTAAAGAGGCACGTGGCATTTAGTTAGTGTGTGACGTGATGTGGATTTATTGTCCGGGACTTTTCATCCTTCCTGCTTCTACTGTCTGAAAGAGGGGAAAGTGCCACAAATGGTTCTATAACGATGATTTACATGCAATTAACAATATGGAACTTTTGATTCTACACATATCAAGAAGTATCAAGTTTGTGCCATAATAAAGAGAGAAAACTGACCTAACACTGGTCTTATGTGTGCCTTATTTATTTATTTTTTTCAAGTTCACAGTTTTTGGCATCTGAGGATCCTCTTTTGGGCAGGTTCTCTTATGCAAATTTGACTTGAAGATGGATTTTAATCATATTTACGCGCTGAGCGTATTTTTCTGCTTATGGTACAGAGATGGAAGCCGATCCTGTGATTACCATGGAAATCTTAACAAAATCTCAAACTCACAATCTGAAGTAGCGATAAAGACACTGCATGCTAAAAAGCTGTGTCTCTCTCATCTCTCTCTCTTTCTGTAACAAACAGACCTCTCTCCTCAAACAAAACGGTGTACCATATTGTTTGTCCCAGCTGTGTCCGTACAGCCTCTCCTCCCCCCACACTCACATTCCTGATTGTGGCATTTCTTAACTGTGTCAACGAGTCATTGGGGGAGGGAGGTTTGGTAACAACCATGAAAAAAGGGCAAAAAAGCTGGTAATATTCAACATAGATGCCCACATTAAAATGAGATCACGTGGGGAGATGACGCCCTGAATTTTGAAGGCATTATGGGGGGTGGGGACACACAATCGCACAGCCACCACAACACCTCGCTAAAAGTGGCACTTAGCAGCCCCCTTCATCTGTCTCAAGCCACCAATTAGAAACCCCTTCAAGGAAGGAAAGGGTCAATATGCCACACAAACGGAATTACAAAGACCAAAACACACATCAGCTGTGGCAAAATAAGAAAAAAGTGGCTTAGAGAAATAAAGATCATTATTTATAGGAGGCAAAATCAACCTTAGGTTCATTGTATCCATATATAAATGGCTGAGTTTAACCATCTTTTTAAGGTATCAATGCACAATATAGGTAATTGTAAATGTGTTGAAAAATAATGTAATAATGTAATAATATAAAATGATGAATAGTTTAATGGAAGAAATGTCACCTAAAACTCACTACCGACTAGAAAAACGAGCCCGTAGGTAAGTAACAGCTGACGGAAATGTTTAAAGCAGTGAATACATTAAGTAATAATCTAATTGTGAATCTCAATCCATCAACGCAAAGTGTCGCCACGTCGGTTCAAGGGAAGTCTAAAACACACAGTGAGCGCCAAACAGAAACTGCCTGAAGGCAACACAACTGTCTGTTAAGAGACACTGAAAGGTTAAGGAACCTGTCAACAGCTGAGTAGTTAACTTAGGACTTCAAACAATGGGTACAGTTACACGGATACTTTACTGACAACATCCCACACAGCGGTTTCTGCAGAGTCTTTTGCTGATATCACTGTGTGTAATATTATTTCTGGAGAACCACAGAAATCACCGCGAGAAGTAGAAAATACATTCGCATCACCATCTTAGTATGTAAAACACAGGAGGAGCTGCTAACATGGTCTTCTCATTCATGATGATTACACGATTAATTGATTAGTTGGTTGACTTGACAGAACGTTAAATCAGCAACAATGTTTGAACGATCATTTGATTGTTTTAACTAGAAGTATCCAAGTTAGATTCAGCTTTGCATATATGAGAATTTGCAGCTTTTATCTATCTTATATTAAATAAAAACCCTTTTAAACTGATTTTAACTAGTACAATTTAAAAAATGAAAGACAAAACTTGTCCTTATTTTCCAAAAATTTAAAGGCTGAATAATCAATTAATAATCAATAATTGTAATGACAAAAAATGAATCGTTACCTACTTTAACAAGGCATACTCACTATCCTTATTTAGTTATTTTGATAGCCTCCAACTAAAACATTTCATTTAGAATCTGTTGACTGCAGCAACAGACTAATGCTTTAAATCAGTGCCTCCAGGTCCGGCCACTAGAGGAGGACGGGGTGACCTCTCCTTACCCTGGGCTGGTGAGAGCTCTGGCTGTGCCTAATGGGCATGGCAGGCGGCGGCACTGAACCTGTGGCACTGCGGAGCACTGCCAGCCAAATGCAGCGAGGCTCCGGGGAGCTGCAGTCCACCCCCACCGGGTTCTGGAAGCTCCAGTCAGAGCCGACCGGAGCAGGGCACGGGAGCATAGCAGCGGGCATCAGGGCGTGGAGTTTTCTCAGCTCTGCATCCCTCACCGCCCACATGGGCTGCTCACACACTCTCCGCAAGCTTGTGGACAATGTCCAGATGCAGAAATACAGAAGATAAAACCAAGCAAAAGAGTGGTTTTAGTGATGCTTGCAAATCCTCCTCTGTCAATCAAGAGTCGGAACTTCCCGTCTCCAGGCTCCAATCCATCGCTGTCACTGCCGAGCTTCCAGAAAGTTTTAATCCCACAAGTTCCACATCACAGCCTCCTGACCGCCGGGAAACAGCTCTCCAAGACTCTCACACACATTCTAACACTCTCAGAGGGGTTGAGTCCAGGGAGAGCAGAAGGCAGGCTCCGGGGCAGCAGATGGAAGAGTGTGTGTGGCGCAGGGATCAGAGGTAGGTCTGGTTTCACTATAGACACACACAGAGAACAACTGACAGCGTCCCTCCCGTTGGTGTCCGGTGATGTTCTGCATACAAAGCCACTCTGTCCACCCCCAAAACATGCACTGCTGTCCCAGAGGGCTGGATCCTCGGTCTCTCCTCCCTCCCACTGCCCTCTCTCTCTCTCCTCTTTCTTTTCCTCTTTTTCTTTAGTTTCAAACAAATCTCTTCATCCAACTGTAATCTCTACCCCAAACTCTCTTTATCTAAGCATCAGCTATTTCATGTCTCCCTCTGTCCCATCTTTTCTGTTTTGCTTTCTCTTTCTTCCTTGTTTTTGTCACTCAATCTGTAACTTAGAATGTACTCATTCCCTCCACATAAACCGGTCTGACAGTCATCAGCAAACAACCAACTGTAATGTGCAGAAAACTGGAACTGTGCGGTTTAGTCCAAGAAAACAAGACATCACTGAGGCCAGGCGTCAGAGGCGATGGCGGCTCTTGATAGATATATCTCCTTTAGGCTAAAACCATTGTAGATCGAAGCAGAGGAAGCCTGGCAGCCACACATGTGCTGCGTGTGTGTGTGAGCACCACAAACACAAGTGACAAAGCTGCAATCCTGGCGCTGAACTCCACAAAAGCCGGTCCTGCCTCCGCCGCCTCCCCTCCACCCAGAGGGTAGGCAACAACAACAAAAACAGATTCCGAGCACAAAGAGAAAAGAAAACATTTGCCTTGCTGCTGTGTTCACTGTTTCACTCCCTTTCCTTTTTTGCTTAAGAGGGGAAAATATAGAGGAGGGAAGATGATAATGACGGGAGAACATGGAAAAAAAAATGAGGAGGAGAGCAAGGAGGGTACTCAAAATAAAACGGCTGCTACTGGATGTCAACATGACCTCTTTATCAAACTCCGTCACACACACTTGCAGGGTCCACCCATGCAGAACAGTGACACCTAAACACCACATCACTAAATCACGCACGCAGCAGAGATCTCACCAAACAGCCAGGCGTCCAGGATCCGCGCAAGAGCGGCAGACAGGTGACCATGTTGTTGCAGATGACTGCCTTTCCCCTCCAACGCTCATTGCTGTAAACTCGCCTCACATCTGTTACCAGTGAGGTTAGACAGGTTTCACCTGCCGCACGGCGGGGCAAGTATCAACTCGACTGGAGAGGGCCGTCATCGGCGCAGAGACTGTACCCTCTGGATATGCTGTGCTTCGCCTGCAACACACACTGCACACTGAATAGTTTGTATGATGTGATAAATCAGATGACATGTAGTTGGAAGGCTCACATCAGACATCACAATGCAAAATATCCATTATTATATTGTAGTGCAGTGTATTGCAGTGTATTGCATTGTTTTGATCCCTTTTCCTAGCTTTTTTTCCTGCTGATTTTACATAACCATAATGGAACAATGAAAAGTCTAATCTGCAACGCTTCTTTGTAGATGAGCTTCGGGAGAAAGTACTTTGCTCTGCAAATAATACAAGCAATATGCACATATAGACAACACAAACAATACATTAATGGTCTAAATCTCAATGTCAATATTAAAGATAGAAGTAGGTTATCCTAATGTCTTGTTAGTTACTCTAAAGGGCTACTCCAGCACTGTAGTATTGTTTTTCTTATATGGCAGACTCACAAGAGACAGATAAAGAATAGATAAAGATATCCCTACTTTAAGGGCTGGTTTATGTTAGAAAATGACTAGTTCTTACAACATGTCAGAAGGAAAAAGTATGCACTAGACAGGTTCCAAAACCCTGGATCCTACACTTCCCTTAATGCAACTTGGTAGTATATTTCGTCTTAGACCTCCCTGCCTGGTAAACGCCCATGTCATTAAAACTCCATGCCCCCTGTTTTTCAACACAGACTTTCCATATAAACTCCAAGTACCCCTAATGCTATTTACATTACTGTTTTTTTTTTCCAGAGCCAGTAGTACCATTACTGAAGAGTCCGCTGATCTTGATGTGCTAAAGTATCCCTTTAAGGACATTACTGTTATGTGTGTGTGAGCACAACACAAACAGGAAAAGAAAACAGTGTCCTGGCGATGTACGGTGTATTCACTTCTTGTTTTACTTTTGTGATAAATTGAAAACTTACTCAGCAATAACACCTCAAGTTTACTACCATCAGCTAATACTAGCCATTTAAAGTGACTGGTCATAGCAGGCCTGGATGTAGCAGAGTGTATTGAACTGAGCAATGGTGCATTGTACAAACTATGAAATCCTTTTCAACGTCTGTAAGAGGAACATTGTGTTGTTTTTCTTTTCATAGCGTCACTTTAAAAAAACCTTTTCTGCAATAATCACAGACTGGGTTTCTGGGGATCTACACTCCACTTCATCCCTGGTTTAAATAGTTTATAGAGTCAGCGCACACTTTCACTAATACACACACACACACACACACACAAACACACACACACACACACACACACAGACACACAAACCACATGTCCAACTGAGTCACAGCTGAGTATAAATATACTATGTAATTAGGGATCCTCATGAAGTCAAAGTGCTGCGTGGCTCTCTTCTCACTCTCTGGTTCCGACCAGAGGAGCACCCGGTTCAACGTAGCGCCATTGCGGAACTGCCCTGTGGAGAGACGAGTGGATCACCGGCGGGCACAGGAAGAGGTCCAATTCTCCTTTAGGAGGGAGAGATGTCAGAGAAGACCACACCCATGTGTGCGAGGAAATCACAGACGCAACAGCAGTCAGAGCATTGTGCATCTCTGGTGGAAAGCCAGACAAGGGTTTAATATCTGAAAATACACAAGCGCTCCATTTCACAGAGGCAGCGCTGAGTGGGGATTTCATATGACATTTTTCACAATAACAGTTAGTTTTGGCAAGCAGGGAGCAGTGCCTAATTTGGAAATAAAAGGTCTTTGTCCGTCCAGCTCCCTCTCTTTCTCTCCCTCCTTTTCATGAACCATGGAGGCATTTACAAAAAGAGGATGATGAGAAAAGGGCGTTGAGTTACAGTTTACACAGAGGATACACAGTCACACATGAAGAGTTGTGACAATAGCACCCCCTCCCACACTGTCTACTGTTTGGCTGAAGCATGTCCAAGCAGGCCAGACACCCATCACCTGCATGTAGCCCTGATGTACACCAGTGCAGCATATCTCCCTTATCTGACTATTTGATTGATGAGTGTGTGAACACATATTGCACCCTGGAGACAACACATGCTTCATATTAGTTATTTTTGACCTTAACCTGGCAGCACAAAGCTCTTCAAGTCAGGAAATCAAAGGCAGACACGTGCTGCTAATCTCCGCGGAGCGATGCTTCGTTGCCTCCTGCCCCGGCCCCCTCTGCTCTCTGATAACAAACACATCAGTGGAAAAGTGAAAGGGGTGAGGATGGAGGGAGGGAGTTAATGCAGGATATAGCGGAGAATGGTTGTCGGTGTAACAGCAGATTAGTTTGGTGATGTGTTTTAATCCGCTTTACAGTCATAACATGACCGCTGGCCAACAGATTAACACAAAAAGACCTCCCTCCTTTTTTCCACTGTGGCTGCTTCGCAAGACTAAACTAAGAATCTCTCCTGTCTCTATTAAAACACAGAGGTGTAAGGAGGAAGAATAAGCTGAGGCTTGACAGGATACACACACGCGTGTCACAAAACAAACCAGGCTGCAGACACAACGAGCGGTTGTTTCTCTAAGCACAGGCTGCGATAACTCCGAAAAAGAACAGAAAGGGTCAGTGCAGGACAGGTAGCGGTTAATGTTCACAATGAAACTCCTAAAAACAGGCACGACAAATTCAAAAAAGAGACAAGGGACTTCATCTGTACCAAAATCTGAAGCTTTAAAAGAGGTGAGAGGTCAGCTTTGACTGTGAATAATGTCCCCTACTGGTGAGAGAAACCCACTCAACATGTGGCATGGGAGGTTTCATGTGTTGCTACAGCAGCCGCATGAATTATCTGTGTCATCACACTGTAGCTATAAATGACAAAAAGACCACAAAATATGCATGATGCACAGCGGTGCTTTCCAACCTCCAAAAAGGGTTCACAAGATAAATCTGAGGGCTCAACCTGTGAGTATGGGGATGGGAGAGATTCACAAACATACTTTTTCTACAGGAAATTTGGTTTATTTATTTTTTCCTCCTTTTTCCAAAACAGTTTTTTTACATCGTGAAATGCTGGGCAGTTTTAGCCTTTCAACCCTGAAAAAGTATTCAGAATTAAACAATTTGAAAAGGGAACATCACTTTAGTTGAGCGCTAATGACTCATAGAGATAGTGAACCTGTCACCGAGCGCTCACACAATGACATTGCTCCATTTCAAGGGGACACTAATCCAAAAGGTTGAAAGTCAGCTCTACTTTCAACCTTAAATAGTATAATTTGAGTTTTAAAGTAAAGGACTTTGTCTAAATAAAATATAGTCTAAAGTTGAAAAAATGTATTTCTTTGAAATCAGGAAATATCCAATCAAAGAATAATAAGCCAAAGAAACTGACAAGGCATCTGACCCACTGATGCAATGATGGAGTCTTAGCCCTTCAGTCTATGGTCTAGACAGACCAGTAATCTGTCCAAGTGGATTCTAGAAACAAAAGTGAAAAAAAGGGACGCAGCTGTTTTAAGCAGGTTAATTTTAACTTTAATCTCCAGTAAATCCCTGTGCCACAGAACCTATAGGCCTCATAGGCTGCACTCAGAGTGGTAGTTACCACCCAGCAGCCACTAGAGGGCAGCAACAACACAGAGTCCAACAGCAGATGGGTGGAGAAAATCCCAGTGGGATAGAGCAAAGGGTGGGGACTCAACATGCAGCTACACACAACTGCACTTTCTTCTTTTTGCTGCAGCGGCTGGCACGGGGAAGAGTGTGCAGGGTGAGTCGACCTTTGAGCAGTTATCTGTGCTCTTATGTCCGTTACTAATTAATAACATCAAAGTCGGGGGTTGGAGGCAGGGGCTAAAGATCAGAGAGGTCACACCTGTTGTGGACGTTGAGGTGGAAACAGTCTCTGGAAGTCCAGAGACTAGAGCAGGTGGACTCTGAGACAAAATGTGCGAGGGTCAGATATCCCATCAACCCACAGCTGAGGGGAGCCGGGTGGTCCAACCCTCTATCCCTCCCTGACTGATACAACAACGACAATGCACAGCATACTCCTGCACTGAGGATTAAAGCGGTAAAGCAGGCCACCTGATCATGTGTATCTCCACAGGGAGCAGTACGCATGAATTCTTTACATGTGCCTGTTGATGCCATGACACCATGTGAGTCCTGTCAGCGTGGAAGCGCATAGCTGGACCCCAAGTATTCACTCTACATTCCCTCAAAGTTCTTAATTATTGATACAAATCACCATCCATCAATCAGACACACACTGACATTTTGCTGAAACAATTACTCCAGGGCTGCAACTAATGATTACTTTCATTACCAATTAATTCCAAGTTTTCTTTTAATCCATAAAATGTCATTAAATAGCTAAACGTGTCCATCACAAACACAGGGTGACATTGTCAAATGTCTTTTTTGTGTAAAATATAAAGAGTTTTTGTTTACTATCACAAAGTGAATTTTTGGCATTATGCTTAAAGCTTCAGTGCGTAATTTTTTGATTCTAATGATCGTCCGTTACATTCATACCAAATGAGTTGCAACAAAGCTAATTAAGACTATCAGCTCCACACAACTTTCTCTTTAATTCTCAGCATGGCTATGTTCAGAAGATTGGGGCCTCCGTCAACTTTTGCTCGGAGTGAAGAGAATTAGCTGTTTTTTAAATCTTCCACTGGTCCCCTTGGCCACTAGCAATTTGGGGAGGAGGAGTGAGGGCTGTGCGTGATCACAGAAGGCTTGTACTGTGTGGACACGCAGACCGTTTTGCTGTCATTACTTGTCATTACCTTGTCATGGGGGCGACAGAAACTATGGACTATAGCTTTAAAACATTACATCCAGTGTTTCCTCTATGTTGATTTTAGCGTGGCGCCTCGCCACGGTTAAATTTCTGCCGCCATGGCTTCAGAAATAGGGCAGACGCACAACAGGGTTTCCGCTATGTACACCGCGTGCCACCGCACCTTCAGCCCTTTATGAAAAGTCGTAATTACACGACTGTGCAGAGTCTACAGATGTTGGAAAGTGAATACCAGGGGAGAGAATAAAAAATGAGGTCAGAGAGTGATCTACAGCAAAAACAGAAGTGATGACGTTGGAGGGAGCAGATGGTGAAGAGAGAGCAATGACACATGCACATATTTACTCACAGATACACTCTAATTACCTCCCATACATCTCCTCTTCATCGTATCATTGTCAGGCGTTCTTTCACTGACTTTAGTGAGGCTAGACTGCGTGACTGATCGCTAAATAACATTAACACACATTTGCTACCATGCGTGTCGGTCACATTCAGTAAAATCTTGGTATGATGATGAATTATTAAATGCTATTAGACTTGTGTTAGTGTATGTGTGCGTGTATATACTGTTGGGGGAGGATCTGTGGCCCTTTTACATTGTTTCATAAAGTGTAGCAACATTTCATAGTCGAGAGACTCCTACTTGAAGAAGCAGCGATACTGATACAGAGAACCACAGCTAAATAACACACCCATTATGTTTCCCTGCACAGTAAGTGGAGAGATGGTGCTCCACTTTAACCTAATTAGCAGGGAGTGTCCTGCTTCAGTGGAGAGCTTTTTCTATGTTCAGGTCACGTCTACAACCAAACAACTCAGAAGAAGAGAAAGCAAAAGATACAAGTTTTGTCCACCTCACGGTTTTTTTTCACATTCCCTGCAGTTGAAACTATGGATAGTTTTAGTTGTATGCGACTGTTTTTTAAAATATCTGCCGCTGAAACTTCTGCAACTACCTCACTGCTAATAGAGGTAAAAACCAATTTAATTTTGGTGATCATAGTGTTGAAAAATGACATAAAAAAGAACACAACATCTTCCCATAAACACCTTTCTAAAGTACCTCAAACATATCTTTGGTATTTATGTACTGCAATATTTTTCAGGTGATATACAGTATATGCTGATACAGATTCATCTGTAATAAGGTCAAATCAGCCAATAGATACCACTAGAGGTAAGTGACAAATGTGCTTTTTCTGGGCAAAGTAATCTTTTCCAGTAACTCAGGCTTCACGCTAAAAATACCGCCAATCACCAGGTTGTTAGGCTTCAATTTTACACCCATTTTCAACCTAATCACAGTCACCCATCACCTCCGTGCTGACAGTTGCCATGAGAACCAACAAGGTGCCTCTGTTCCAGCATGAGAAAAAAACCCTGAAGGGAGACATTTGGACGGCAGAGACATTTACGCTCATTATAGGTCCGCAATTGGTTTTCACAGCTGATTTCTCAAAGTGTGAAGGTTCAGAATGTAAAGCTCCTGCATTGGTGCCTTCAGGCTAATTCTGATACATGTTTGTTACAACTTCAATCTGGAAATTGGTGCTATGAATGGGGCAACTTAACAGGCAGTACGCAACACATAAATGAATAAACTACAGATGGTGTTTGTTTCCCTTTTGTGCTCAAGGAGCATAGGGATTGTAGAACCTACAAATCGGTTGCAGTTAAAGGTGTGATATCTTTTCGTTTTTGTTCTTACACGACAACATGGACACAGACACAGACAACAGCTTCCCTAATGCCACATCCTGCTGTTTCTGAGTGTCATCAAGAGGCGGCGGCTGCTGGGTTTTGTCAGGTAAACTAACTCGCAGCTGTACTTTCTCTTGAGTAGATACATCTGTCCCCTGATGTGTGTACCATATACTATACCATGAGGCCAATGACGACATCTGGCAAAGAGCTAACCCTGCTCCTCTTGCACTGCAGCCTGGCTCCCTCCTCCTCTCCTCTGTACTGACCACAACCACTGGGAGCAATCATAGCGTCAAGTCTGAAGTCTGAGCTCCGCTGCAATAGGAGCCAACCCCCCTCCATCCTTTTATCGGCCTCTTGCTCTTCTCTTTCTTTCCTGGTTGTTTTCAGGAGCAGAAACCCACAGGGCTCCAGCAGGCCTCTCGACTCTCTCCACCCCCCTCGTCTACGCCTTGGCTAAGGACAGCCATACTTGTAGCCCCCCCTCTTTCCCCCTGTACCAGCCCAGATATATTTAGTTCACCTCTGCCTCTGTGTAATTACCAGATGCAAATTATAACTTTGGGACTAGAGGATGACGTCGTCGTTCTTCTTGGCGGAAGATGGAGCTGGACCCGAAACGAGCATCTCAGCCTACGGGGCAGGCCAAAAACCAGGCAGCGGTCCAACATTTGGGGCGTGGTGGAGGCGATGCTGAGCCAGTTTTGGAGGTTAACTGAGCCAGGGTGGAGGAAAAAAAAGAGAGGGCAGGACTGCAGATTGGAGACTGAGGGTTTATTAGAGCGATGGTCTGCCTGCCTCCAATAGCCCTGGAGTTTCCATTTGAGGTCATCTGGTTTTTACATTCCTGCCATGCACCACCGCTCACACCACGCTGAGGAAGTCCTCCATCGCTCAGTTTACACAGGATCGTACAGTCCGATTCTCAAAGTGGAGTCCGGGGATGTAGAGGAGCTATTTAGGGAGCCCTTGGAGTAGCGAGGAGTACATTAAAGGAATAAATTGAACTTAAAGGACTCCTAAATGAGGATCCCACAGACAGAATGTGGCCTTCTGGGAAATGTGGATTATGTCTGGGTATATGATGATTGTTGATGTGGAAATATTTGAGAATTGCTGGTATATATCCACTGATTTTACAGATGTACTCAAGCATGATCTAAAAATTGAAGGATTCGCTTAGACTCTCCAATATGTCTCTCAGACAACCCTCATGACTTTCCACATGCTCATGCTGACCTTTTCAAGTGCTGAACAAATGTTGCCAATAGGCAAAAGATATTCATACGCAAACATAATCAATTACTTCATGAATTTTGAGCCTGACAAATCATATCTTCTCTCCTGTAAAATCTACATTTTCTTCTGTCTAGAGCCTGAAGCCCGAAGCAAAGCCGATCACAAAAGGCCAAGCAAAACTTATGAAGTGAGATTCTTCTGGCATTAACATTTCTCACAAGGTGTGGATAAACCTGGAGGTTGGATCAAAAATGTTGCTGTCCTAAGCACCCCTCCACCTCCCTTCTCTCTTCGTCATTCCCCTGTGGCACAAAGATGGTATACAGATACCTTGCCTTGCATGTTTTGAATACAAGAGGATGCGCCCACGCTATCGTTTCATCTGCCTGCTCCTTCCTGTTGACAAACTGCAGACTGTAAAACCCAGCTACAGTGAAGGACATCTCTAGAAGACAGGGATGCTGCAACTGTTTTCTTGCTGAATCCAGAGGCATGTTGTCTGTTTACTGTAATGAGACCCATATTCCAGGTTGATGCTGTTCCTGTGTCTTTAGCCTCTGTCACTCTGTATTAGTGGCCTTTTAATGCAGGGGTAGCAACAACTCAGAGTCTGGGATTCACCCCGTAGAAATAAACTGTCCTCTGTAATTTCATGACTTTTTTCACCCCAGAGAAAAAGGTCAAACGTGCAGCCGCAAGGCATCATGGGTCTCAGTCGCTTCCCTGTTTTGGCTGCCCAGTGGGCAGACAGCAAGGGACTGTGACTGTTGATATGAGAGTTAAACACACATGGTTTCACTCTGTTATTCAGATGAAAGACACCCTGGCACTGCTTAAAGCAAAGAAAAATGCTAATAGAAACATACTGTCCTGTTAGTTTTCATTCTGTAAACTGAGTGAGCGGAGGATACGCAAGAATCATACCGAAACACACCTTTTATGGCACAACCATACGTACAAATACCTCATGCTTTAAGGATGGCATTTAGCTAAGAGAAGCATTTATAAGAAGCACAGCTGAATCTAAACAAAAATGTCTGTGGCCGCACATTCAGACACAACTTGAGCAATGAAAGTAACAACAGAAGTTCAAAACAGAAGTATTCTGAAAAGAAATGACCAAAGAAGGTAACCGAGAGAGGATCAAAGCAGGACCGCAATTGCTCAAAGTCACATGGAAATGAGAAAACAAGTAAAGCTGGAATTTGGGAAAGAAGGGAATAGACAAAAAGAAAAACAACCCAGCAACGAGGATGGGGACACATAGAGAAAACAATTAGATTAGCAACTAGCCCATAAACAATTATCCAAGATACACCAACGCAGTTTGGAATAATCTGAAATAAAGTAAGGCTTACTGCAGAGTTTGAATTAAACCGAGTAACCTTTGATGCTGTGCAATGAAAATTGATGCCTAGCAGACCATGACATGTTACAGAAACTGAAGCACCAAAACTACCTTATCCAGGTTGGTTCATTACTGTAGGCTGGACACTGTTTTTACATGCACAACTCGGAGAAAAAAAAAAGTATTTTTCTATTATAGATATACAGTATACATACCCCCAAATCTGTGTAGCTTTAAGTAACTGTCCTGGGAAATGGATGTGACAACATTACATTGTAATGTGGCCCTTGCTTTACAAACGTAAAGGATAGCTGCTTGCCCCTGCTTCCAGTCTTAACGCTAAGCTGAGCTTTAGCTTTACAACAAAGCAAATAAACATATCTCTCACAATGTCAAACTATTACTTTAAAACCAAAACGTCTGCACAATACTGAAGAGAGGCTTCATTTTGGACCAATGGTACACACACAAAAAAATAAAAAACACCAGTGTTTTCCATTCAGAGAATCTTAGTGAGCATGTAAACAGAGGTGGTGTTGTGCTGGACCTGCAGGCAGCAGGAAAACCACAGCACTCTATCTCTTCCCAGCATCCACAGCTCCTCATTAGCTTCCCGATAATCTCTATCCCATGATTTTGCCAGACTGTCAAAACAACCTTCCCCCTCTTGCCCTCCCTGACGGCTTACAAACCATTGCCCAGGTTGTTTAGGAAGTACAGATAGTGGCCAGTGAGTCGGCTCACTAACTCCAATGAAACAGCTCTGATGGACGTTAGCCGGCCGACTATCATACACATATAAACAACTCCAGAGAAACCTCCCGGGATCATCAGAACTCTTCTTCTGTTGCTTAGGACTTCCAGAACATGCTGTAATTATTTTATTTTAAGATATTTTAGCAGTTAACAGTCAAGTAGCCTAATAGCTTGGTTAAAGTAGTGATATTTATTAGGAGTGTAAATAACTAAATCATCATAATTACAGAATCATTATAATGTATCCATTTTTAAAATCACTGCATGTCTGAGGTATGAAACATACCCCACATGATGTGGTTTACACAACCCATGGTTGGGCGATATGACAATTTATTCTGTGAAACTAGTGGGTGGTGATGGCGATGTGTATGTGACACATGCCTTTGGTGTGGGAGATCTGGGTTCAGTTCCCACTGCGATAAATCAACCAATGTGCCCCTGAGCAAGACACTTAACCCCTAGTAGTTGCTCCAGAGGCGTGTGGCCTCTGACATATAGCATATAGAAATATTAAGTCGCTTTGGATATAAGCGTCAGGGAAATGACATGTAATGTAATAATAATAATATAATGACTCAACCCCCTCACCCCCATACAGATTGTATGATACGTTTTCTACTGGGGTCATTATCCCTTTAAAAAAGGGGCAGCCTACTGTTTTTACACATACACATATGTTTACTAGGAGTATTCAGTCTGTAAAAACAGCTCTATAATGTCTTCTGTGGTTCTGGAGGACCT
>NC_045747.1:15270831-15283570 GCF_008692095.1 Etheostoma spectabile | reverse complement strand
AGAGAAAATAACATCATCAGGATTGTCCCCGGCTTGGGCTCGCAAACTAGTAATTTATAACAGAAAGTCGGAGCTATGATTTCTGGAGGTTAACTTTAAACTAGGCACTAAAGGTCAGGATGCCTCAGCTTTAGTGCAATGCTGAATCATTGGAGTTCCACATTGGTTGTACCAGGCCATTGTTGCACATAAATAAAGTCTACTACATAAAAATTAGAGCCAAAACAATTAAGAGTTTAATTGATAGGTCTATAAACAGAACAATGATGGTCAATTTTCAAGAAAAGTGACAACCTTGAATGTGAGAATTGTCATATTGTCAAGATACCAAAGATAAATTGATTAATAAGGAAAATAAGCAAGTTAGTTTATCATAAAAAAATGAAATGCAAGTTGTAACACTCATCTACATAATTTACAGGATGGATGGAGTAAGTAGGTCTTGATTTGACAGGTAAGTAACTCCTGGGATTAAAAACATTCCCACCGGGTCATCGTATCCAAAAACAGTTTCTCAAATGTATTTAAATATTACAAATCATACCATATTTATATGATAATTCACTACATAAAATTACAATATCGAGACTTTATCACCCATCGCTGCTACAACAGAGAACATCCAAGAGCAGCATGTCAGTAAACACTCTCCTGTGCTGGTAGCTTATAAGAGCAGTGTGAAATGTGGCAGCTTTTCTGTAGGTTATGAGTGGAGAATCTTTACTTTCCATTGCTTCATTGTGTTTTGTCTGTTATGCTGGCATCCTTCTCCCCCTCTGACTCATCAGGATTCACTCTATTTTGTTATCTTCTTCCGTTCTTTTCCTCCTTACCCCCTCCTTCTCTCTGTCTCTCACACATTCCTGTGCAATCCCTGCTGTTGATAAAATGCCTAAAAGGCTGAATGGAGCGAGACACAGTGCAGCATTCATCCTTCTGCAAACATTCTTATCGTCGGGCCTCTTCGCAAAAATGTAAACATGATGAGAACGCAAAAGCAAAAACATGCATTTGATATCGAGATGCGACATAGACAAAATAAAATGCCGGATTTGATCATCAGAATTGAAGATCAGTTGAACAGCAGCCGCGGCTTAACCCCTGTGGCCCCTGTCGCACACAGTGACAGGGGTTCCCTCCTGTCTCTTTAGCATATTTACTGGGGGCCAAGTGTGTGACGAAGAGGGCCTATCACCTCTGATCTTTGACCCTGATTTAAACCTCGTCTCACAGACTTCAGGCTGATCCCGCAGACAAGTCTGCATTTCGGCACAAGACCTGACCTGTTCTTCATTCCTCCTATGTGCTGAGCATCACCTTAACACGAAGCCCCTCAAGTATCTGATCATATGTTTCCTGCATAGGAACCACACACTGAGACACACGTCGACACAGCGTCTCTGCAGGCACACATACAAAGTGGCACTGACGCAGGCCAGACCATCAACCGGCTGAATCGAATTAGCGCTCATCTGTTTCTGAGAGAGGCTTTGTTTCACAACAAACCTCCCAGTGCCTGCGAGTCAGACGCCACATGAAACGCATCCAGCTGAGACGCAAGAGAGGACGAGCGCTGCATTAGGAGAAGCTGACTGGGTACGAGAGCTAACACTCTGCTGGACAGGTAAACTTCATGTCCAGATAATGTGTTGAAAAGAGGGGAAACAGAGAAATAAGTATTGGGGAACCCCTTAATATGCATGTAAGGTATTCAAATATTCACAAATGAACTTATATGTTTTCACTTCTACAACTGACAACTCTAAACGAAGGCGGACATCAGTCCATCAGGGCGTTGTTCTCATAAGTTAAAGTTCAGCCAGTAAGGGGGACGCCACCTCTGTGTTTAGTGCCACACCAATCTCTGGCCGTTAAGATGAAAATGATCCCAATGCATCATATTTTAAGGGATATAAAAAAACAAAAACAAAAACAGTGGTATTGGATCCATATTTGCTGTCAAAAGACACCCTGATTTAAAGTATTGGTCGAGAAAAGGTTGGTTTGGTGCAGTTTCCATCAGAGAAAATCACATTGGGAAACATCCTTTTTCATTTTTACAGAACATACCGTCAACTTTTTATAATCAGCATCCATTTGTCACATTTTGTGCTCTTTTAATGGCATGACTAAATGGTTCAGTAACCTAAACAAAAACTAATTAAAGCTACTTTAGAAGGAACAAAAGGGGGAAACTATTTTAAGGTGTTGAGTATGGTGTAACTGAACTTTTAGTAAGCTATTCCTGGTAATGAAAAAATAGAATCATGATAATAATTAAATTCACATGACTGCAATGCAATAATTACGTGTAAAAACTAAATGGATTCAATCAATAGAGTTCATTTTGAGTCAGAGCCGGTGACCAAGTGACTGGGGGATCAATAAAGAGGCATAAGCAACAGAAACACACCTGCTCAGCAGAGCTGCACTACAGCAGCCGCTCCCATCTCACCACAGTAAACAAGGTCAATGATGACTGATGTCCTTCGCCCACCTATACACACCATGTTTGTACAGCATCAAGGACTTCCTCATGCAAACAGAATAGGAGAAGGACAAAGCTGACGCTCCATGGAGCTGGCTTCACAACAAAAAGCATCTGAATACAGTGTGTGTGTGTGTGCATGTGTGCGGGCAGCCATGTGTGTGCGTGTGTGATTTAAGTGTCAAAACTCCTCCACACACACGTCTGTCTGTGTTGTATTTTTAAATTGTATTTTATGGAATTTCTAAACTGTATGTATTTCCAATGTATTTATTTTCTAGCACTCTGTCCCTTTTCCTTAAGTGGCTTTGCATCATGTCAAGCCGCCGTTGTAAATAATGACCTATTCTTAATGAAAAATCAAGGTGAAATAAAAAGGGGTGGCGGTGTCGAGGTGGGAGGGTGGAGATGTAAAGGTGTGAGAGATGTTTTAATGGTGTTAACAGACTGCTGCATGGCACTCCATAACACACACTTTACTGTCATGCTCTCTGTGTCCACTGTGTAGTTTCACCCACTGCACTGACGCAGTTAAAGACAGTATGTGGTGTCATGTTTTGGCCTGGAAGAATTGCATGTGCCAATACTTTTTGATTCTTCAGGATAGTGTCCCACAATGCAATGCACAACAGGTTGGCTTTTGGTGAACTTTCCCAACTCTTCCCAGCAAAATTTGGAAAAGTTCTCCATAGCTGCAGCTTTGGAACTTTTGTTGTCACATGACTTCAGCATCACTTTCTGTTAGTACAAAAGGGTACAGTAATGTCTTGTATAGTAAATCACAAAACAAATTGAGAAAAGTAAAGTAAAAGCAGAATATTGTGTTTCTTTCTTTTTTTTCTGTCCTCACTACTACTCAGGTACATCTTGTGACCCTTCAGTTCCTGGCCCGCAGGTTAGAAAACACCATTATACAGCATTGAAGTAGGATAGAATGTATGAAGAATCACATAAATTCCCAGCATTGCAGTATTGTCTGTGCTATGTGCCTACTACGTGTTGAAACCATCTGCTAATGATCACAGGAATGCTTTCCTCTGCAGCATCATACAGCTGCTTTCAGTTAACGTTGCCTTTGACCAGGAGCTGATCCTGGACCTGCTGACTGGATGGGGGCCTCAGTGGTCTGAGGTGGTTGTCCTGTGATCAGCTGGCACTCAGATTAAAAAGACAGTCTGTGCGTTGGCCAAAGCCTCTGTCTGATGTTTGGCTTTTGATTATTAGGAAGCTATAAGCTGGGCTGTAGAGCAAAGGCCACGGAGCAGCAAAAAATCAAACACTCTGTCATAGATCGTGTGCAAGTCATGTCTGGATACACTCAGGAGACTGCAGGATAATGCTGCGGTCGTCTGCGGTGTATCAGAGGCAAATGAGTGCATGTGACACACGGACAAAAAAAGAGGCTTAAACATCGATCGGCTCAAGATTGTCATATAAGCGCTCTCATGTTTGCCATCATATACTCCAGCATCACGTGGCACAATGCAGCATTAGACATCATGCTCGCCCTGCCCTCTGCCCCACCCTGCCTCTATTGATCTCACCCACAAACCCTGCACTGCTACATTAGAGCAGGCCTGCTAATAACATTGGACTAGTCCCACTGGACATCATCACAACTGCTCAACACTCTCCAGCCTTCCTGTCTCCGCGCACAGATGCGGAACCAACACACAAAGCCTGATTTACTTTGTGTCTCATTTGGCAAATTAAACATTTAATCAGATTACAGTAATTTTGCATCTCACCGTTGGGCTGTATCGCTTCATCTAAATGAATTAGTGTCCAATCACATGCCAGATGTGTTCCTGGATGTACTCAGTTGCACATCAAGAGGATAATTTGGTTTTCTGTACAATAAAACAGCCAACATCAAGATAAACTCCTCTCTTTGGCCAAAGAGAAGTAAAATGACACGCAGAGAGTGAAAGAAGCATGGCTAAATGAGAGCTTGGTGTCGGCTGAGACATGCAGGGTCAAAGGTCGGGGGACTGAGATTAGACAAATTGAGGTCTGCATATGAGTTAATGTAAAAAAGAAATATAAACAAACAGTTTTGAGAGAGTTAGACTGGAGGATATCAGACACTTTGAATGCAGTTTAATAACTTCTTATTCATTAAAGCAACAGTTTTGTGGGCACAGCAGCAGTTGTTATGCATTTACTACAACGTGTTTTACGACCTAGCTATACCTAACAAGCCTCCAATTGAAAAGATAAAAGTGAATTGAATGTGTCTGAAAGAACATTCACACTGTTACAGCGAAATAAACCAGAGAGGAGGAAGCGTTATTTTTTGCTGGAGGGGATAAACTCAACCACAACAGATAGAAAGGGAGCAAAGGTAGGTGGAAAATGGGGGAAATTCATGACACACACACACACACACACACACACACACAAACACACAAATTTCGTAATAGTAGGGTGACAGCAGAGGATGATAAGGTAAGCGGGACACTGGCAAATATAACTCATAATCCTGTCAAACACACAAACGCTAGACAACAGCAAAGCTAATATCTCTGCAACTCCCTGGCTGACACATCCACATCACACACACACACACACACACACACACACACACACACACACACACACACACTGTAAGCAGTTGTTAAGGATGGGATTCACTGGTATAATCTATAATACAGTTATGAAAGGAGTTTCTTTCTACTGTACTAAAGTCTTGTGATGTGCATTGACTTAAAGGTCATCCTTTTCCCATGTTCATATTTACAGTTATATCATCACTTAAGAAACACCCACCTTCATGTGTAGCACCATTGTGTGAGTAAAAACAGTTCAAACAAGTGATGGAAGCACATATAGCCAATTCACTGACTAATTTGCTTGACTAATAGTAAAAAAAAAAAAAAAATCAACTATAGAAGAAGTGATCGACACTCTCCAAACACCCACCGCTGGTCGGACGTCCCGTCTCTATTGACAGGCTGTCCGCCTCCTGGTGCAGCAAGAGGGGGACAAAAGACTCAAGCAACCCGGGCGTTAAATGTAACTCTAGATCACTTCAGTTAAATTCATTCGGCTGCGCACCATTTGCCCTCAACAAAAGTGAACAAAAGCTGCAGAAAAACAGCGATCCAACAAATGGTTTCAGTCCAGTATGTCGCCGAGTGGCTATGTGAACTAGTGTTGATCCTCTTAAGAAATCACGCTCTCTAACCAGCAGTACCGCGCTGCACTTCAGCCTGTCCTAACTCGGTGTCGTCCAGGTATCGATATCATTATAAACAAGCAGCTCCTTGTACTTACGTGGTTCTCAGAGTAGGGTGGTATTCCAACAAGGCAAAAAGTAACTCCATTCATTGGACAACAGAAAGTGTTCGGCTGCAACGAGGAGAGGCAGATTTGTTGCTGCACGAGCGGTGAACAGAAGCGAAGCAGCTCGGAGAGTAACGATGCTGCGGTCAACACACAAACTTATATGTTCAACATGTATCCAACTTCCTTCCTTCTAAAAAAAAATCCCACTCCGTTCCCGTTGTTTCGGGCCTTTTCAATGTGCTAACCCCCTCCTCATCCTCTTCTTTTTCTTCTTCCGCCAGACCGCATCAGTTGTACATAACTAAATCCCTCTGTGCTACTTGGCCCCATGCTCTGCCCTGCCTAGAAACTCACTGCTGCGGCGTCAAAACACGAGGGGAAACCGGAAGTCAGGAGACTCCGCCTTCAAAGTAAAGTCCCGAGAGGGACTGTGTCCAGATTTCAACAAAAAAAAGGCTGCAATGCAACCAGTACATTTACTCAGGTCGCCTACTGCACCTTTTGTACAATTTTGAGGTACCTAACTTGAGTATATCAATTTTATGCTACTTTTTAATTCTACTCTAATCCATTTTGGAAGCCGTTTTTTCCCCACTACATTTTTGATGACATGAGTTGATTACTTTGCAGATTCAGATAATTCATTGAAAGTGTAAATCAACTAATAATTTATAATGTATTATTATAAATTAAGCTATCCAGCAGTAGGCTATATAATTGAAATGAGCTCCACCTGTACCGACTGCAACATTACCTTGATGGACACATTAATGCATTAATAATTATTATTCAATAACATAATATATATTATTCTGAAATAGGCCATTCTGCATAACAAATACTTTTTGTACTTTTACAATAGTATAATAGTAGTATATTTTGATGCTTACACTTTTGTACTTGTTTAAAAGTTTAAATGCAGAACTTTTACTTGTAACAGAGAATTTTTACACTGTAGTACTGCTATTTTACTTACTTAAAAGACTTGAATACTTCTTACAACACTGGTTATTACTACTTATGACTGAATGTGGGTAAGGCCCAAGCAAAACCAGCTTTGTAACATTTCTAGAATTTACAGATAAACAATTTGTTTCTCATAGGTTTTGATAAATGTTCACACTTGAAGAAAAACAGCCCATTTATTTTATTTTATCAGTAACACATTGGCTAAAAGTTAAGAAGAAGTATATTAATTTACTAAAACAGTTCTTTAGTCTACACCTTTATGGTGGAAATTTATACCGGAATTACTACAGCTGTATTGTAGCTCACTTGACATTCTGGGAATTGAAGGTAGTCAACATAGAGGAGGGTGCGTTGGGTAAATCTGTGCGCTCCGCCCTGCAGACCCACAGCGTGCGGGCTCCCTCTGGCTGTGCCAAGGCATTTGTGTGCAGGACGGGAAGGGTCTCTGATGACGCCACCAACACAGTAAGTAAAGTAAAGGGTTTGGGGGTGGGGGCAATAAAAAATTAATACGTTTTTTTTTAACCAAATATGAAAGTATGAAGGGCAAATGAATCAAGTTTAACTGACGTTTAACTAACACATCTGTCACCTGATTAACTGTAAAACTATACCATTACTGCAGTGTGATAATATTCAAGTAGAAGTTCCGCCTTCCAAAGTATTATCAGTAAGTAAGTAAGTAAGTGAGTCAGTAATTCAGTAAAGTTTATTTATATATCACTTTTTGAATCTAAAAATCTCAAAGTGCTTTACAATGAAATTAAATACAATACATAAAAGACATAAGAATACAAATATCGGCCATAAAACCCCATTCCTAACTAAAAGCCTGTTTGAAGGAAAGTATCAGTTTAAGTATAAAAAGTAGAAGTACTCACGCAGGCATGATCCAAATGTTACATTATTATAGTCCTAATATAGGAAGAGGCATTATAAGCAGCATATTAATGTTAATAACTATTTTATGTACCAATTACATGTAGATAGCAATGCATCATAATGTATATGCTCATTATAGTTTTTGGAATTTTAATCAGAAACATGTATCACATAGACGTAGGGAAGTAAAAAGTACAATTTTCCTTCTGAAATGACTGACAAAGTAGCAAAACGTGTACTTAAGTACAGCACTTAGGGACTTAGTACAGCCTACTTAGGTCTCTTCAAAGATTGTGGAATCTCAAATAATCGAGTTGTATTTATGTTGTAAAAAGGGAAGTGAAAGAGCAACTGCAGGCCACAACTAATGAGTCTTTAATTATCAATTCATTTGCAGATTATTTTCTCAATTAACTGATGAATTGTTTGGTCTATAAAGCCAAAAATCCTCACTTTACAAATATCCACATTTGAGAAGAAACAACCAGTGAATTTCTGGCATATTTGCTTAAGACATGACTCAAACGGTTTACAAAAAATAGGTCTCACAGTTTAACCACTCTATAGGAGCACTGAAAAGCATTCTTATAATCCTGACGTACTGTAAAGTATAAACCACAGGATTATTAAATGGGATGCATTACACTGCATGAAAAATGTCATAGCCTAAATATAATCAATGTTACTAAAAAAAGGCCCACAAGTCCTGATTCACAACAGGAAAGGGCTCAACAAAGCCTTATGAAACTCATTGACAGATATCGGAATTCCTTCCACACCCAGACAGAATAGACTATAATTCATTCATTCTCGGAAAACTTGTATTTATAGCCCCTATGGCTGCAGATAAATACTGTGAATCAATAGGCATGCAGTGCAGTCAGGGGACGCTTACTCATCAAAAGAACAGGAACTTTGGACTCTGCTGCCAAGAAGTCAAACTACTTCACCATAATGTATATATGCTCCACGGTAGCTGTGGCATTCATTATGTGAAGGAGGTGTTAATATTAGCTTTAGTCCAGATGAAGGAAAACAAGGAAACAAGATGAAAATGGTGAGACATGTTTCTGTGATAGCTTAAAGCTGGATGAGGCCCATGTGGCTACCATTACTCTGAGGGGTGCAAGTATCAGAGAGCCACTTCAAAAGGCTGCCTGCAGACTAGAGTCATGGGGGGGGGCTGGTGGTGGTGTGGGGGCAGCTTATGGGAGCCTTCCCACGCCAAGAGCTACACCAGCCAACTTTTTTTTAAAGATTATTTTTTTGGGGCTTTTTTTCTTTTATTAGAGTTGATAAGCAGGAAACGGGGAGAGAGAGAGAGAGAGAGATGGGGAATGACACGCAGCAAAGGGCCACCAATCAGATTCGAACCCGGGCAGCTGCAGGACTCAGCCTACATAGGGTAAACGCTCTTACTGGGTAAGCTAGAGGTCGCCCCTGCAGCCGCCAATTTAGCCTCCACCTCAACGTGTCTCCTCTTTCTGATCACGCTCTCTCCACTGCATCCAACCTCCGCCTCTGGCCCGCTCAGAGACACCCAATACCACAGCCAAAGGCTTACAGAGGACACTCCGAAAGTCCTAGTCATGACTTTCACTCATCTCCAATTTAAGACGGTTAATTAACATACGTGACCCCCCCAGGTTACTCATGTAGTGCTGCCAAAGTAGTTTCTGTGACCACACAGCTGGATGGAAATCCACCGTGGCAAAGTGAGAGGCCTGAGAAGCTTAGCAGCAGTATCCTGGTCTTAAGGTGAGAGAGCAGGGCGGGTGGGCTCTAACAAAAGGGAGGGTGATGAGGCAGGCACTGGGGGGTCATGGAGCTTGCTTTTGCGTGGGGAGAGCAAGGAGCGTGAGGGCTGTCCCAGCTGGACTGTATATTGTCTGACCTTCAATCTGGATCTTTCTCTGCAGCCTATTTCTGCCGTCCATGTGTTTTCTGTTACATTATAAAGCACTCTGTGCCCCGACACTTTTCTGTGGGAAGAATGATCCGATGTTAGTGAACCCCTACTGTTTGAGGTTTGTCCACATCTTATCCCAGATTGCATGCAGATACACACTCACGCCATGCATCCATTTGCTTGTCAGGCGAGCAAAATGGGCTTTCTATTATTGCAGTTCTGCTGGTCGGCTGAGATTGAGAGGTGCGGGGAGGAGGAAGAGTTGTGTGGTACGCATTTTTCAAAATGCTGATTTGGAAATTCAGGGTAAGGAGCTGTAATTCTATCCACATCTAGCCATTGAAGAAGTGGCTTTTATCTGACATATTGCACTTGATGTCTCTCTCTTCCCTGTGCTGCATCTCTGGGCCAGCCTTAGTCACTGACACACAGCCTCAGGCCCAGTGATTGGCTGAGTATGCCCAGATCTGAATGTGATGCGAGGTGACACGCCCCGATCTATTTCCCTTGAGGGCCGGCTGGAGACGAGCAGGGAGCATCCAGAGACTTCCCTGGGTCATTACATAATCACACACAGCCTGGCGCCTTGTAGTACCAATTCATAAACAACCATCATCCTATTTGCTCGCTTGACTGCGCACCCCTGACTCCCACCTCTCCTCCGCTGGCTTGGCTCGGCAAGTGGTCCCACTGTGCTGCCGAGGCTGTGGAGGCGAGGGGAGGGATGGAGGGAGTGGTGGGGTGGGGTGGCATCCCCAATCATCCTCCATACCATTATTCTAGGGCACTTTGCAGAGCGTTGTATGCTACAATGAATTGTGGTCACTCCATTTATTTCAACTTTACCCCCCTCTAGGTTTCTTTCTGCCCTCCTCATTCTTTCACATCTCCTCTGTTTCACTCCGCTTCCCTCAAGTTATTGAGTCCGTCCTTTCAGTAAATGTCCGTCACCCATCTCTGCACACACATACTTTCAGTCTGAGGAGTGTAGTTGCCAGATCTTTTCTACATCATTTACTCTAATTCTCTCCGGAGTGTGTATACTACAGGTCACACTGTCCCGCTACTTGATACAGTATCCTACTGCCAAGAGCCAAAAAGACACAATGTACAAGTCCTCTCTCTCTCTCTCTCTCTCTCTCTCAGCTGATTGAATATAAAAAGTAACCTTCTTTCTGTCCATGTCTCAAATGTACTAAGAAGATTATCGCTGTCTGGGCCTGATAGCGTGAAATGGGTCCGGTGAGTGCTCAGTCAGAGTCAGGAGCCAAAGAAATGTGGACTATGAGTTTATAGGAATATATGTTCACATATGTTCAAGCTCAAGTAACGTTCAGCTGGTTATTGCTAAGCGTGTATGAACACACACATGACAGTAAGTGGTGATTGAGATATGGATACAGTGTGAGTGAGGAATAGGTTTGGATATTTGTGTACATGTGTAGGAGATGTGGATATGTGAGTGATTCTGCTGCATGTCTCACACACTGTCTGCCTTTGGCTGCCTGTTGACACAGAGGCTCCTGTGGCACTCCTTTGAAGGGGGGTTGTGGGAAGGTTGAGAGGGGGGTTAGGGTTAGAGCCGTAAATTCCCTCCTTTCTCCGCGACAGGAGGAGTCCTCTTTATCTGGCCGGACAACTGGCACGAGGGGAGGAAACAGCTGACTGGGCAGCACAGACAAGCTTTGGTGCTGCACTCTACACACTTACTAAAACTTGATTGAGAACTGAGTTTGAACTGCGGCCTTTGCTCAGGCCCATGACCATCACACATCTCTTGTCCTGTTTCAACCAATTAAAGCTAAGATTTTGACGATGCATTTAAGAATGACTGATTTTTGAGTGTTAGGTACTTCATTTCATGGCCACAAAATGTCAGTGATGCAGTGTTCCCACCAAAGCTGTATTTCTGGCAAAGTGGAAACCATATTTGTGTCAGGTTTTGGATATATTTTTCCCACAATTTTTGATCACCATTGGTTTCCGTCAATTTCCCAGTCATTTGCCCATTTAATGAAAAGGAAATGGAAACATGCTCGAGTTGTGTAATCACAGTCTGCATTCATTATCTTTGAGTGCTAATGCAGTTTAAGTGTAGCTTAATTTAATAAATCTGCACTGCACAGCAATAATGTAGCGTTGACAAAACTGAAATAAGTTACACAACTCAAGCCGGCTTCAAGGTTCAGGCAGAAACCAATAAAGGTCTGGAACACTAGAAAAAAAGACACAGTTTACAAATGATGAGCTGTGATGTAAAGTACACATGATCTAAAGGCCGAATCAAGCAAAGTCACTGGCTTCAGATCTGTGCAAGAAATTAAAGATAATAAAACTGATTAATAATGTTTTTGGTAACTATAGTCCAGTGGGAACCCTTTATCAAATTGTCTAAAGATGACTTGTAGATCTAGTTTTTAATAATCAGTAAAAGGCCAATATTGCATGGCCTTGTTTGTCTCTACACTTTGTCTTGTGTGTCATCTCTGTTCCTCAGCTGACCTGCTGACCCTTCTTCTCCCCCCGCCTCGTCCCACAATACATTTCATCCTAATCCCCCTTCTCTCTTGCAGCTGCTTTGCTCACTCTTCAGACAGAATACTATACTATGAGTACTATGAGCCCGTGGACAAGACTGGTTGCTGTGTGGTTGCAGAGACAGGTTTAAGCTGGAGCTCTGGCTGTTGGAGAGGATGTTCATCTGGTCAGGATACTGGAGAGAGTGACTCAGTTTAGCCCTGTTGCCACTGGTTTTCACCACTGATACATGCATCTGTATCAACACCTACTCACTGGGTTTTATGTATGGAAGCCTATTGTCAAAACGGTTCCAAGGCAGTTTAAGTCCTATCTTCCCGTACAAGCTGATACACTATCGCATCCCAGACGTGAACTACTGAGCCTCCACTTCATGCAGTTTTTTTTAGGCCTTAACATGGCAAGAGCTGATAAGAACAGCCATGTGGCAGTGTTTAAGATAAAGGAACAAAGCAAAGGAAATACCCTGATTCTAATGACTAGAGTAATGGATTTTCAAGTGTCAGCGGTTGAACAAATGACTGTCTCGATCCATCTATTCCTCAAAGCTCCAGACAACCACAACAAGTGAATCACATCCAGGGTATTCCACTGTTTCTATAAATGTTAGTTGTTACTATAAATGCTTGGCACACATTCAGCAAAGGACATCCCTGTAGTAGCCC
>NC_045747.1:15267861-15270821 GCF_008692095.1 Etheostoma spectabile | reverse complement strand
TTTATTTTTCCCTTATCCTCTTCTAAGAGACAGAGAAGGAAAATAAACAGGCGTTCCAGTAGCAGCACTACAAGCTTCCTTCCTAATGCCTGTCACTTCATAGAGCCTGAATGCAGCCTCTTTACCTTTAACAGCTCCACTTCCTGTCTCGAACATCACTTCCTGCGGCACAGTTGGGGAGACAATGGATATGAGCTCTAAAGATAAAATAAGTCCTCATGTCACATTCGGGAACCAGTTCATTTAAAATCTGCAAAAAAACGATTTTCTTGCTGGTCACTGATGAGTCAGGAACGTCCTTACAAAAAATTAGAACGACATAGCCTATTATTAGAGTAGGTGGCATGTTCCCCGAATATACCAGCCTGAATATGTATAAATACACAAACAATTGACAATTGAAAGATTTGGTGATTGGAAAAAAACCTTCAACTGGATTTGATCACACATCCTAAAACTTGACTATGTTGGATGTTTCTGGGTGGCTATTTCACTTTAATTCAGTTAAATAGATAATAATCACTGTAACTTGAAGCTTCAGCTGTAATAAACGTGGTTTTTCCTTCATGCCAAACAACAGAATTGAGACTTGGTCCATTAATCAAACCTCCTGTCCTGTTTGATGTGTATTGATAGGATTCATGCCGCCTTCTTTGCCAATTCTTTCTATAAAAAAAGATGTTTTTAATTAAAAAACAACCTAAACTGCAGTCTAAACTTAATTACGGCCGTGCAAAAAGACAACAAAAACCAGACACAGTTGAATCAGTTTCATAATGGAGCACACACATTTATTACATAACTCATTTAAATATTCAGGCATCCTCTTGTATAAAGATTTAAAGACTCTATGGTCAACATCAAAACTCCTGAGCATTTGTGGTAACACAAAAGCTTTGAGCCACACCTCTTACAGTACATACATTGAACTGAATAATCCTTTATGTTCCAGGGGGATCATATCCTAATCCGAGCGTTTCCCCAGCCTTAAAACTCAGAGATAAGTTTGTCTAGACATGGCCTTAAAGGAGGGTGTTCTCCTTTTAGAGGACAGAATGCTTTGACAGATTGCTAACCTTCAGAAAGGTCCCAGTTTTCATCCAGCCAACCATCAGTTTGTTCCATTCGTTCCACACATCCTAAATGTTGTTTTCAGTCGCATCGAATTGTAATTCTAGTGATGGACTTTAAGGTTGAGTCTAAATCATAGACGGAGATAAGAACAGAGAGAACAAAAGACATGGCATTGCTCACCTCTAAAGCCTTTATTGGGTACGCACACATAGATATATACTGAATTTAAAAGGAAGGCACTCACAGAAACATGTAAGAAGTAAAGCAAATATGACAATTTCAATATATTTTAATTAGTTTAGATTCATATAAAGGGTCGAGAAAGTATCAAATTATATTCTGTGAGTGAGGACATTGTTTTTGTGAGTAGGCAAACATTAATAGACCACAAAATGTTGCTTCTGTGATCAATGAGGGTGAGAGGTTACCACCAAGCCAGAGAGGATTGTAGACAGTATTTTCCATGTGGAATCAACATGAACGTGCACCGTCATCAACAGCAAAACAATCATATTATTCTAGGTTGAATTCTGTGAAAAGAACACCATCTGTTCCTTTGCTGAGATTTCCCTAAATAGATAATCCTCCATCCCCCTGAAAACATGGAAACTGAGCTACAGTTGCGTTTGGAAGCCACAAGGGGGCTCAGTATAGTACTGGCATGACAAGGCGGGGCAAGGTTGGAGAAAATAAAAAACTGTCCTCAGATTCAGCTTTTTCAGATACAGTTTTATATGTTATCCCCAATCCCCATCAGTGGGATTTAGCAGGATATATGGTATGATACTGATGAGACCTGAGCCCAAAATATGGCAGAAATATGTGGCTGCCTGAGAAATATTTAAAGGAACAGTCTGTTCTGTACTGCTGAGTGCCTTAACATATAATCATCAGGCTTTGGGTTAGGATCAATGTGGTGATCTATTGAGAGGGGAAACAGGAGTGATGACGCCCAAACCAGTATGAAAAATCTTTAAATTCATAACATGTTTAGATAGACAACTGAATTGTTTTATCTTCAGTAGTTTGGGAAAATAGGCCAAGAGAAGTCAGTGGCTCGCTCAGCGTGCAGTTCATTATTGATATGCAGCTGTGGTGGCCACTGTAGGGCATCTCTGTTTAATTATCAAAGTAATAAAACAGAAGGCATCAGCTGCACAGCTGTTCATTCCAGACTGACATCCTAACACAAAAAAACTGGACACTGAAGTTGAGACTCAAGACATCAAAAGAAGGAGGTCGGAAAACTGATAATAAGAAATAGGAACAGATTGCCAGGGTCATAAGTTGAAAAAAAAAGAAGTCAAACTGAGCACTGCATATGCCAAACAAGCCAATTAGCTTAAATTGGACCAATTCGGTAGCAAAAAGCCTCCTAATTGGATGCTACTGATAAAACTCATCCTTCTGTTCATCATGTGTCATCAGCACGCAGATCCCTGACATGGCTGGACTGTTGCAAAGTGCTGCTGACAGAAAGGGCTTTAACCACACGGGCTAACCTTTGACCCCTGCGGGACCCCCACCCCACCGCCCCTGCCATCTGCATTCAATCATTGCTCGCCACTCAAATGCATTTAGGTTGAGGTCTAAAGTAGGGGTCCTGAACAGGAGCTAGTTACTTCCCGGAGATGGGTGTCCTAGTTCTCTTTCACAGGACAATTCGCCTATTGTCCGCCTGCAGGCACTTACCATTTATATCACATGCATGACAATCCAATAGAGCATGAATTAATAACATGAACCCTGAAGGATGAAAAACATCTTCTTATACTTGAAATTATGCACTTTGGGAAAAAATTAAATCATCAAAAATCTTAATAAGTTTGAGGAGTAATATATATACATACACATATATATATATATATATATATACATACACATAT
>NC_045747.1:15265405-15267851 GCF_008692095.1 Etheostoma spectabile | reverse complement strand
ATATATATATATACAGTATATATTACGTACAGATTACGTGCTTCATCTGGTCAATCAACAACTCCCACAGCTCCACACCATGTCCCACAAATGTCTCCAGAGTCCTCTGCACGTTTTCCTCATCACATGCAAAACCAGTTGCAAAACTCTAATTTTATTTTAATTTGGATGCAAATACGCACACACAGTTCATTCTTTTAGAGCCTCTCAGTTTCTACTACTCAGGACAATAGAACAAGAAATTCCTAAGAGTCCAGAGATTGAAAAGGCATAGGCAGGGGGCTTTGGGGTGACATGGGTGGGGCGTTAGATTAGACCACCTGTTCCACCATGAGGCTTTTCCTTTATCCTTCCCTCTTTCACACTTGTTGTTGTTCACATTCTCTCTCACTATCTCTTAATAAGACATTTTCTTCTCTCTCATACACACACACACAAACTTTTACTCTCATAAAATAGCTCCCTCCACGGCTGATTTGCTCTGAGCTAATTTTGACTGCTTTCCAGTTCAGTCACATCTATGGGAAACAGACAAAACTATTTGCAAGATAACTCTGGCTGAGAGCCACAGGGACTCACACGCACTCGTATACACATACTGTAGTACAGTTACACACACGTCGCCTTGTCGTCCAAACGGAGCCTCCAGAGAGTCATGGTTAGACATAAACACAGCAGCGTCCCCGCTGTCCACATCACTGAGGCTCATCTGGCAGTATCAGGGATTTCCTCCAGTGTAGTGAAACACTTGCCTAAGTACAGCAGTCAGAAATTGGACATCCACTGAGGGCAATAAAGAAGAAGTTTGCAGACATTATTCCTGAAAGTTGCTCTTTTTTTATGATCAGGCAGAAGGCTAGCAGGTTGTTACAGCAAAGATAACCATTGGTTTCTGATGGATGTGGTCAGGATACTTCAAACCCAGAGTTCACAGGGCAGCAGTCACCGCAGCCCTGCTCAGGTCTTAGTGACTTAGGGACTATCGATCGGAAAGTGCTAATGATCCAAACCGATGTGCAGTGAGTCAGGCATTTAAAGGTCCCATGGCATAACACTTTCACTTTATGAGGTTTTTTTAACATTAAAATGCGTTCCCCCAGTCTGCCTTTGATCCCAAGGTGGCTATAAATGGCGATAGGTGTAAACTGAGTCCTGGGTATCCTGCTCTGCCTTTGAGAAAATGATAGCCCAGATGGGCCGAGCTGGAAGCTTGCCCCTTATGAGGTCACATGGGGCAAGGGTACCTCCCATTTCTCTGCTTTGCCCGCCCAGAGAATTCGGCCCACCCATGAGAAAGAGAGAGACATCATGGCTTTGAAACGAGCAAAGTGGCAGTTGGTCAAGGCCACACCCCCATCCCCCACCTTGCCCCCCCATCTCTCCTCCTCAAAACCTACAGATTCAGAAATGGCACATACTAAGGAAAGCTCATTGTGAGACTGGCTCTTGTGGCTGTGATTCTGCACCAAGGCTGAGTTTTGGGAAAGAGACTTGGTATATGAATATATATATATATATATATATATATATATATATATATATATATGGTATAAGGGGACCACTACGGCCTATATAAAGCATCCAAAGAGCACCATGTCATGGGAATTGTCCTCGGGCAAGTGTTTTTGCGCAATGAGAACTCTCCTGGTGTCAGTCAGTGTGTTTTATATACGTATAAAACCAGACACCTCCACTGAGGATGACTTACATCAGAGCAGAGCGCGGAGTGCAGCATTACTCGCGTGTAGAAGAATGCAGCGCAGACAGACTCTGAGAGAAAGAGGTGTCCCACTGCTGCCCTTGATTCCCTCTAACAGACACTTTATATAACCAGTCTTTTCCTGCTCCTCCCTGAGCCACTGCCCTCCTTATCATTTGAACATGTGTGTGTCTGTCCTTGCATAGAACAGAAAAATGAGGACAAGGGGAATAACAGATGGTGATGTACTGTAAACTTTGCAGCCTTTCCATGACTATAGTAAACACTACATGCCTCTGTTTACATTCTCACAGCAGTGTTAGTGCTTGTTTACACTGCCAAATGACAGTAGATCCTAAGACACTCCTCAAACATATACTGTATATCCAGAATCATCTTGAAACACCAGGCGGACAGAGGCCTACAGCAGGAAACACAGTACAGACGAAGCTTCACAGCCAGATCACAGAACGACAATGATACATAACCAAATGAGGGAACAGGAAGTGGTATAATCATATTTGGCCTTTACGTCACAATATGGTCCATTTATTAAAATGACACCGACCCAGCCTTAGCACTGCATCAAGGCCACGCTGTGTCAGCATTTTACAGCATTGCTGCGCCGTCTTATAAATAGTTTTCCTTCCCTGTGAAGTACATTGTACTGTAAGCTACACCATTCTTGTTTTTTTGGTGCAAAATATAAACTGATACTGAAAGTGTGTGTGTGTGTGTGTGTGTGTG
>NC_045747.1:15263269-15265395 GCF_008692095.1 Etheostoma spectabile | reverse complement strand
TGTGTGTGTGTGTGTGTGTGTGTGTGTCTAAGGCCATGACCCATGTACTCAGAAACACCGTGTGCTCTGTGTTATTGCCCGAAGCTTCTCATTTGGTGAAATAAGGTTAAGAGTTAGGAAGAAAACACACAAACAAGTAAAAACATGCCGTCCTACTACAAATATATTCACCCGCACACACACAACACAACATAACACAACACACACACAAAGTCTGACAAGCAGCAGTGATGACATCATCTCTGCTATTACTGGGGGGCTAACGTCACCCTGACAAGCAGTACACAGACGGGAGGTTCTCCTTATGGACCACATGCATTATTCAGCCAAAGGAAGGGTTGGGCCTGGATGTCTCACTCATGCACCCCTCCTAATCAACCCCTCCTTTTTCTTCTTAATCGCAAACCTGATGCTGACAACACGTCCACCTCAGAAGGAGGACAAGAAGGGAGGGAAGAAGGGGGGGATGAGGTAACCTATGACTAGGAAACACACTGGTAGTGCGGACAACGCAGGGGACATATGAGGAGAGTGTCTGCGCTCTAAAACCATTCATCACACTCAACTACCAGCATCTGGTTGCCTCCAGCTTGGATACAATGCCTGATAACAGCAGCAGCATCCCACCTCCACACAGAGGCTGTAAAATGTAACAAATATTCCAAAACAGTCCTTAAACAATCTGTGTTTCTGAAGCTGTTTGAAAGTGAAAGAGTCCAATTCATCAAGCGTTGTTATGACAATCTCTGTAAAAGCTGGTGACATGAGTACACAGTGTTACAAAGCAGTGGACACGCTCATCTGAGCCTCTCTGAATGAATGAACGCAGACACACGTACGTACGCAGCTCTGGATGGGAACCCTGTTGCATGGCATCTCCTCGCCTCCATCCCAACTCAGGCGAGGGTGCCAATTTCTGCAAGACGGATCATGACCGAGGATGCCTGTTAACCCACTAAACTGAGCCACACCCCTCTTTTTATGCGTCTCTCTCTCTTTCCTCTCACAAGATGTTGATCTAGTGACCGTAGTAGGCTACCAGAGATAAGCCGGTGAGGTTTTCAGCTGTGTCATCTCTCCAGAGGCCTGGCACTTGCAGGTGGCGGCACCTCTGCTGGCCCCCTCCCCCAGGTTGAAACCTAGCTCGCGAGGAAGGACGCAGAAAACAAATCGCAGGACTAGCAGCATGCTGTGCTGTTTGTTTTCGCCTTAAGGGAATGGAAAGGGGGATGATGGATGTTATGAACGCTGCTGCTGCTGCTCTGTGTGTTTTGTGTCAGCAAGGTGTGAATGTGAAGCACACGAGAGGCGGTCCCCTTCACTTCCCCTTCAGTCCCTCCCTTCCTCTCCTCCTCTCCATCCTCACCTGGTCCATGATCTCAGCAAGCCTCCTCCGTCCTCCTGTTCCCAGTCATGGCACAAGATCTCCGGCTAACTGCCTTGTTCCTTCTTCTTCTTCTTCTTTCTGTCTTTTTGTTCAGTAGGCTATTCCCAAAAGCAATCCAATCCTGCTCTCGTCACACAGGCGAGGCAGCCTGGCAGCAAACTGCTGCGTCTCTCCACAGAGGCATGGTTCTGTCTCTCCTTGTGTCTCTGATAATCCAGCCAATAACTCCTCTCTTGTCCTTTCCTCTGTCTTCTCGTCTTCCCCTCCTGCTCAGGGTGGAGGCTGGAGGGCAAACAGAGCGTGTGTGGGATCCTCACCTCTCTCCTTGAAACCACACAGAGAGAAGAGACTCCCGCTCTCCGTATTCGTTCTCAAGCTCTTACACTCGTTCGCTGTGTAAGCTGGCCCCTTGCCTCGCCTCCCCTCTCCTCCCCTCCCTCTCTGTCTCCACTTCCCTCCTCTCTTTCCATCTCCCCTCCCCCTCCTGCTACAGCCAAAGAGAGCCAGAGCGAGCAAATGAGAGAGGGAGAGAAGAGCGCGGAGGACTGAGATTGGCTGCCGCGGGAGCATGTGACTCCCCGTATAGGACTGAGGGACCCTCTACCAGCTGTCCAGCTCATGCTTCCCTGAAACCCTCTGTTGCCATTGACAACAGCTGCCGTGCAACACACCAACCACAGATCCCCAGACACAAAGCCATTGGCTGGCAGGATTTATGGCCCACGCCTCCTATTGTGGG
>NC_045747.1:15262755-15263259 GCF_008692095.1 Etheostoma spectabile | reverse complement strand
GGGGAGCATGTTGGGACGTGTAGTCCAATCTGTAGTAAGGGTGGACGGGGTGTTTAAGAGCACACATCACTGTGCCCCTGGGAGGAATGTTTTCGCCTGTGCTCTCCTCTCTGCTGAAATGTTTATGCATCAGTTAAACACAGGCTGGGCTCCAGAGTGGAAGAGAAGGACAGCAGGTCATATCATTAGCATTGAAACTCTGGCATAAACTTGTATAAAACACACACGAGAAGAGGAAAGACCTCGAGGCCCGGGCATTCTTGGTCAGCCAGGAAAAAGACATCCTCTGTCGTTTTCCTCTCGCCCCACTCGGAGGGAAACTCCCTCACCACAACAACAGGAACTCCACCACTGAAGGCCATGGCTAAGCATATATAACCCCCTTCTTCCCTCCCTTATCTTTTTTTTCTTTCCTTGCCTCTTTCTTTCTTTGCTCTGTCTCTATCCTCTCCGCCCCCATCCCCTCCCTCTCCATCTATTGTATTATTACACTCAATTCCTTGC
>NC_045747.1:15257091-15262745 GCF_008692095.1 Etheostoma spectabile | reverse complement strand
CCCCCCCCCCCAACTCAGACTCATTGGCATTCCAGAAAAGGTTAAAAGCGGTTACAGGTGCCACAGAGCTAGCAAGAGTCACATTGTGCAGCATCAATTTAAAGGAAAACTCACATTATATCCCATTGTTCTGTGACGTTTGGTGCATTTCAGGAGTTATTTTGTGATGAAGTGTAATCATTCATTTTGTTTTGTCCAATCTTCCAAAGCCTGTGTTGTCTGGGTCTGTTTCAGTGACTGATTACTTTCTGAAAGATGCTTAATTTAGCTTTGGGATAGACACATAGATGCAGGTAGAAAATCAAACCCATTGCAGCATTTGAAAGACCACATGTTTTGTGGCTGCAGTGCATTTTGGGTCTCTCCTATGATGTTTATGTTTTAGATATCTGGCATTTTTCAGCCATCACATTCTTCACTGGAAACATCTGGCAGTGTTGTCACATTGTGTACATTTTGCTAGTTATCACGCTATCCAAAGGAGGAAGGGAAAAACAAGAAGACAACAAAAATGCAAGGCCTGCTGCCAGCAGCTGCAGAAGGGCCAGAGTGCCCTAATGCTCTAAAGGTGGATTTTTTCCTTTTAAAGTAATCAGAAACACTTTAAAATCTACCCAGAAATACTGCTCATGGGGAAACACGAGGCCCCTGCAGCTAAAAAACAAAAGAGCACCTGTTCTGGCTTATTTTAATACAATGGACGCATAACATAGCTGTGACATTATCTGATATAGTTGCCGGGGGGGGGGGGTCATGCAACAAGGTCATGCAACATGCAGAGCTGCAAACACCCAAACAAACCCTGTCCTACTTTCTATAGTCAATGCATTCTTTTCTTACCCACTTGAACAACCTCTGCTGTAGACCGCTGCAGTGTCATTTGAGCTTGAGCTAAAGATGCTGTTTGAAGTGTGTGTGTGTGTGTGTGTGTGTGTGTGTGTGTGTGTGTGTGTGTGTGTGCTCTCAGAGGGAACAGCGGGTGTATTGTAATGCTGAGAGTGGTATGGATTATACTATCAGCAAAGGAATTCAGATTATTTCCCAGAGTGAGTCTGTCTGCACAAATGTGGGAGAAACTTTAAAGTGTTTGGAGGAGGAGGGTTCACACACACACAAACACATACACACACACACACACACACACAATAACAGTAAAGGAGTTGTTCATGATTTTTAGAGTTTGATGAGAAAGTGGATACCACTAAAGAGGTCAAAACTCCAGCAACATTTGTAGTATATACTGATACCACTCTCATGTATGTAATATAAACATAGCTGTTTCCCCCTGTTTTGGCTAAGCTAAGCTAACCAGCTACTAGCTGTGGCTTCATATTTACAACACAGACGTGAAAGTGTTAAAGATCTTCTCATCTAACGTTAACTCGCGGCAAGAAAGCAAATAAGTGTATTTCCCAAAATGTGTAACTATTTATTTAGGGATGGAATGTAGTGGGTTTTATCAGAATATGGTTAGAGAAAGCATTTTTAAAAAGGTTAGCCGATTAATAAACTACTTATAGGAATGTATTAGCCTGGAAACCAGACAAATCTGTGAGCTCGTGTTTCATTTGCTGTTGCAGGTATGCAAATTAGTCTGGCAATGCCAGGCTGGGAATTTATAAAATTCTCAAACTATGTAAATAAAGAAGCTGACCTGTCAGCAAGATGGAGATGAGGGCAATCCTTCAACTGTTGAGGAAATGACAAATGAATTAATGAATCTTGTTTTCAAGCCACAATAGAACTGAGTTGAGGTCTGACATGTTTAGACGATCACTAATGGGTAAGTTTCAAAGGTTGTTGTTTTTTTTTAAATATAATAATGTATTTCAATACAGCTTTGTTAACATAATAACGACAAAACATTCTGATCTTTCAAAGTGCTCCCATTTTCTATTTGTTTGTTCTATGTGTTCGAAGCCGTCCGACCACAACAAATCTGCTGCTGTTTTTCATTGAATGTTAAATTGAAATCACACTGATCTCATCTTGTCTCGCATCACTGAGACTTTAGTGTATTTACTTCATGGATAAACTGCCGCCAGCTGATTTTCCACAGACTGCTGAAGGTAAACAGCCCCATCTGCAGGAGCACAAGTAGCATGGTACAGAAAGTGGCTGCTCGCACCACCACACACATGGGTTTTAATTCACAGGACATACTAAGCAGAGAGCTTTACTCTTTAAAATATGACATTGGGAGTCCTCCCTCATAAATATGAATCGGAAAGAGTTTGATGAGATTGTGTCTCTGTAGGATTAGTTTTGTTGTCATGAGCATAGAGGGAACTACATGACAATCTAGCTGGAAGGGGACATTTAGTGTGGCAAAAATAGTACTTATTTCATTGCAGACCTGCACTCCCTCAAAATCAATTAACCTTTTTTGGATACCACTGGAATACAGCACTACACAGTACAGAATAATAATAATAATTACTATACTTAACTTTAGCGTAGAGGCACTTGAGCAGTACTTGGCCTCAGAAATTGAATAATCCCGTGACTGTAAAGTACAATTGGAATTCTTTTGAACAGAATAGTATTATTGGCGGTCAAAAATAAAAAAGCTGATTTCAAAAGCAATATTTGGGCAGTGTCCCTGCCGGCCAGGACTCTGTGATGAAAGCCATATTTCTCTACATCTCTCTCTCTCTCTCTCTCTCTCTCGTACAGTAATATCTCTAATGTCACTTTCCAATAAGGCAAAATGCCAGAAAAGTAATGCAGAAATTATACGTGCACTTAGAAGATCACACAGACTTTTTGACCTATTATTGCATGATAGGTGAGCAAAGCTTTGTGCAGCAAAAGGTTTCCTCTGACAGGAATCAATTATATTTGGTTGACATTGAAATAAAAAATAGTATTGTGTAGAATTGAAGAGAAAGCAACTGGGTCTACTGAAATCATCTTTATTTGACATATCATGTGAACTATTGTCATTAACCTCAGTAAATCAGCGCATCAGTAAACTTGACATTATTTATATATATCAGACCATTTATATGAGGTTTGGTGGTAAAACTGAGAAGCACATATAGTGGATTCATTTTGGAAATGACATTACTGCTAATCATGGATGTCATTTGTTGCCAAAATATAAAACAGACAAGCAATACTGTTAAAGTGTAGAACACTATATAACTGACACATTCCCCCTTAACCTGACGGGGAATCTTGATTGTAGTGAGGAGAACATTGCCAACATACTGGCAACACGTGAATAAAGTAATATAATAACACAGATGTCAAGGCTGAGCCAACCAATCAAACCAAGCCAACCATCTCTGACATTTAAAAGGCTGAAGCTCTCCAACTGTTTGATAAACAAAACACGAGTACAGAAGGGTTGGCCACACAGTCATAAGGATGACACATTACACATCGTAGCCAGAGCCAAAAACTAGCTCAGTGTTGTTAAAAAGGCTATTACACACCCGTATTGCGCTTACACCTACAAAACCACCCAGCATCGAATGTCTACGGATCTATTACACTTGTGCAGAGGGAAGATTTCTCCTCCTTTAAAGAGAAACATGCACAATCTTGAGGAGCATAGACAATACACAGTTTAGACTGATTGCAAATAAATAAGTGGGAGCTCTTAGAGTAGTGACATTTTGTTAGAGGATTCTGAACAAATAAAGAAGGATAAGGGGGGGGGCGGATTGACAGAGTGCAATTAGGAGACAAAGAAGAAGGAAGAGTTTGGCTTCCACTTCTTGTCCATTTGTTTTCCCCTCAGCTGGATTGCTCTTCATCTCCCGCAGAGGAGCCGACCATCATGGCAGGACCCTGGCTCTCCTCCCTGAAACAGGTTACAGCTGGTGTCAAACATTTACAGTTTAAAACTGAGAAATTCTCTTATTAGCCTATTCAAGTGCAACAGTGTAATTCCTTTGCCACATATTACTGTGCTAGCTATCTTAGACATGAAACGCAACACAGCCTGTCTTCTAACACCAACATACCCTGTAACATTTTCCCTTAATATTATAGGAAAAATACATATATTCGGCCTATGTGTAATGAAACGCTCCCTTACCGTTGTCCATGATGGAAACCAGGGATGCAGGAGAGGAAAAGCACACATCCTGTGTGCAGGCTCAGCGGGACGCTTCATCGTCTTCATCATCATCGTCACAGCAAGTAGATGATATAGGAAAGGAAGACGAGGCCGACGATGGCGAAAAACATTAACAACAAAACGTCCACCATGATGGAAATAGTGTCGGAGATGGACGATGGAGACGCGAGAGGGACACGCAGCGAAACCGCAGCAGCACTGCCGCCGGGGCAGGACATCGGCCGAGATCGGAACCGTTCGGAAAGAGCGAGACTGAGCTCGACCCTCCCCCTCTACTGCCTCAATTAAATGTAGGAAAGGAGGGGTTTCTTTCGTCTCGTGTTTGGGCTTTCGTGCAGATTTTCACGACAAGCGACAAACTCAAGTTCCTAATAAACCTCGAAGAATTAAATCAACCAAAATGTTTTCTTTTGGTTCCTGAACGTGTCATTGTTGAGGGCGATACACAAACCAGGAAACACGTGTAAAAAATAAATAAATAAATACCCAAGGACCTAACAGACGAAACTCCGGGGAAAAATGTCCCAAAAACAGGACGGCGATTTCCTCCAGCCAATAGGACTTAGGCCTACTACTTCTTATCCGACATAAAACCGTAAATGTCGTGATCGGCAAACTTACTTACAAGTATAAAAAGCTGCCAATTTATTAAGTACAGTGTGCTAACACTAATGTACACTTTTATGAACTTAAATACTAGCTGGACAATTATCCTATTAACTTACATTGTAGCTTGTTTCTCTGCTGCCAACTGCAGAGATCTCGTTTAATACTGCATCGATGTCAAAGGAAAATATTTCCTCAACAGTTTTTATTGTATCTGATACTCAGTGAGCTGTTGCAGAAACAAGCCTGAAGCAATAAAGCAAAAGCTGTCAGATAAATGTAGTTCAGTAAACATTGCAACATTCCCCTCTGAGGTGTAGGGGAGAACAGTATGAAGTAGCAGCTGTGGTGATTTTAGGATCAGACCTTTGGGGGGGGGGGGGCTCAGCCCCAAATGAGAACAGCTCTAGTGTCCCAGTTTTAAGTTTTACAAAAATAAAAACATGAGTGTTTTGGAGGTATATACGCTTCTGAGCTGAAATTGTCCCCGGATTTTGTCTGAGAAATCTGGTCACCTTACTTAAAGAGGGTGTACCTAATAAACTGGCAACTGAGGGTTAATAATTCTGCTGTGGCAGAAGGACCATAATCTCAATCAAACCAGACATTTTGCGCTTATTTATCTTCACAGAAAATGTTCCCCCAAATGAATACATTACCACTAGAGAGAAGAAATGGAAAGTTTGCAAAGAACACTCTTCATCTTGTGTTGGGAGTCTTAGGGGGATGTAGCTGAAGCAATGCTCAATAAACTGGCACTAGCCCCAGAATGCCAACGGGCATGAACAGCCCAGGTGTTCTGTCAGTTTGATTAATATTTGCACCACTAAATAAATACATTATCAACTAGGAGGGTACTGCATTATGACCTTATGTTGTAGTGGAGTTTATTTCAGTTTACTGTGTTCACGTGGGGCATACTCCTTTAACCCTCATGTTGTCCTTGGGTCAAATTGAC
>NC_045747.1:15256928-15257081 GCF_008692095.1 Etheostoma spectabile | reverse complement strand
TTCATTTTCTTTTTTCTTTGTCACAAAAAATGGGTCACCAAAATAAGATATAACATTAAAAATATCAAAAAACTTTGGAAAAAACACCAAAAACATAAAAAAAAGGCACCCACACCATTGAAAAAGTGACACAAATGTCGGAAAAAGCGATAA
>NC_045747.1:15255215-15256918 GCF_008692095.1 Etheostoma spectabile | reverse complement strand
AAGTGACCATTGTTGACGGGAAGACTACACAAGGGTTAAACGTTTGTGTTCAATCAAATTACTACAAACTAATTGAAATACAGAAAAGAATGGGTGGCATAGTATTATTTCAGCACAAGGAGTTTCCAGTGCAGCTGCCATACAGTCCACTGTGTGCACCTGCTCATGATAGTAACTTGAAGATAAAATGTTACATGCAAAATTCAAACCTGTCTGAAGGACTAACACTTGTCCCACCATGCTGCTGCACAACATAAGCTGCAGTACAAAGAGTCTGAGAAAAAAATGACATTTTATTGAATCTGCAGAATCGTAAGTACAATTTGAAGTGCTGTAACAGGGTAAGAGGAGATGATATCAGGTCCTTAATTCTGAGCATGTATTCAGAATGAGTTTTGAATACAAGACTTACTGTATGTCAATATGCATATGGTCTCTTTATTTTTTTTTTTATTCAAAAAATAACAAAATTATACAAAAAACAAAACAATTTAAGATGGAATGCACAACACCGGTCTGAATGCTAAACCTGATTGCGGATTACATGATTTCACTCTGCGAAGTCTACGGTATATAACCAGTATAGAAGCAGGGAATGATTGATCAGAAGCGCAGGAGCCTACAATGAAGGCTGGGGGAACGAGGGATCTGAGCAGACGGGTGGACAGGATACTAGACAGAAACAGGGTTATGATATGAAGTTACGGTTCAGTATGTGAGTGATGCCAGAGCAGAAGAGCGGTATATGGCGCAAAGAGGTTAACTCCAGACTAATATCCAGGTCAGACAAACAACTTGCCCAGCCTCACAGTCTCTGAGATGGAGAGCATCAGATCAGCGCTCTCGTTCACCCCCCTCCCCCAACCCAGCCTCGCACACTTACATCACCACACGCATACATTTTAACCTTGCCTTAACAAATCCATCCTGAGCCACACTTACACAACTCTAGCCTGTCTTTGACCACTTTTTTTCCCCATTTCATTCAGGGCAGCAACGGTCATAGCAACACCCTCGACACAAAAGAAAGTTTGGATTGGATTTAATCGGCAGAGTAACAGAGGCTACCACTGTAAGTAGCTTTGTAATTAAATTAAATTTAGGCAAACTTCATTATCAGCCAGGAACAGCAATCCTTTCACTTTAAGACAAACCAAGCCAAGTAAACACTACTGTGAGCTCTAAAACAGCTTTCCTATCTAGCATCTGTTTTGCAAATTAACTTGTCCGGTTGTCAAGTTGAGGTTAATGCAAAATACAGGCATGCATACAGTGTGTTGTATTTGTTTTGTTTGTCTGGCAACCTATAAACCTTTTTGAGGTGTTGTTTTCTGAATCAGTCATCAGTCACGACTCATCACATTAGAAAACTTGCAAAATGTTGTCATGTTCAACACCAACTTGCACCAAACTGGATTTTGTCTATGTCAACTTTTAAAGTTGCATTATGTCCCCTCAGTCACATTCACAAACAAATATGAACCCCTTTAATCTGTAGGCAAGCCACTCCCCAGAGCACCATGACCTGTAAAAACATTTCCCCTAACTTACCTTTATGATACAATTGTACAACATCATCTAGCTACACAGTGAGAGCCTTGTTTCTTTAAATAAAGGCTCCACCCCACCTTAGAAACGGAAAGCCTTGATCGCTCATGTCTGTGGCAGTCACAGTGCATCACATGAGAATGAAACAGCAAAGG
>NC_045747.1:15253361-15255205 GCF_008692095.1 Etheostoma spectabile | reverse complement strand
GGGAGATATGGTTAATTTTTTTTTCTTTTTTTTTTTTTAAATCATATAAAAGGTCCTCCCAGAAATACAGTATCTAGAGTGTAGGAATGATACAGCATTTCCGTGTAATAGCCAGCAACTTAAATGCTTGATTTTGTGTTTATGAACCAACCTTTCTTTACATAGTGACCACCCACCACCAACTACGCGCTGGTAAATATTGGCTGATTATCAAATATCAAAAATAGTTAACAATTTTGGGATTCACCTGCCAGGAAAAAAGAAGAAACTTCTTGTCTTCATTAGCCGGCCGTGACATACAAGTGACGGGCCTGGCTTCATGAATGTTTTAAAGACCAGGGCATGAAATAATTAATAATTGTATGTGTACCTTAAATGACATTCTGTAACATGACTCTTTTCTTAGAAGGTCCAGAATATTAAACAGCATGAGAGAGATTCACTGATCAGAAACAGGCTTGAACGTGCAAGCATTCGACTGATTTCTCAATCAAGCTGCCAGCACTGTTCTCACCTGAACCTGCAGGTATCTAATACTGTGTATGCACAAGTCTAGATAAACACTTCTGCCTTGGTTCATACATTGAGTTGCTGGTTTATTTATTTAATACACTGACTATTTGTTGTTGAAAATAAGCATCTTACAATAACAAGAAAGGCAAAGATAGAACAGCATGAGAACAACATTTACCACAGCCGACGATTCAACAATTTCTCTCACATTAAATGGAAAATAGAGACAGGAATGTTTACTCACAAAAACAGTGGAATGAATTTAAAACAAAAGAAAGCTACACAATACAGAGTTGTGCTTGGCATCTTTTATGTATGTGTTTTCTTGGTGATTTTGTAGCAAAAGGGGGAAGGACATGACCTTTTCCCATCTCCTTTCTCCAAACAGTTTAACCTTTCCACCATAACTTTGTGATTCTCTCAGGACTGAAGGCATTCAGGCTGCACGAAACAGGAAAAATAGTGTACACACTCTACATCCACACAGACAGAGGTGATGTATTCAGTGCGGCTGCAAGAGATGGACTGATAAGAGCCACTAACTTGTCCCTGATCCCTCCTGTATCCGACACGCCGAGAAAGGCAACGACAGGAGATGCTCTTCAGTTAGGCTGCGATTCCAGTATCACAACGATACCCACAATGCAGTGCTGAACACGAGGGGTGCCTACGCGAGCACACACAATGGCGAGATGTGTGTCAATCTATAAATATGTTAAAAACCTCTCTGTTAAGACTGATAACTGGCTTATTGGTGCGACAGCCAAAGGGTTAGAGGTTAAAGGAATGTACACAAGTCAAAAGTATTCAAGCTTAGTTCTGATAGACTGAGATTTTACACTGTGTTTCCAGTCTGGCCAAGATCACAATACACGATGCAATATTAAAGAAAAACTAAAACAAATAGAAGCCTAAACCACACCCGCCCACACTTCAATCTTATTTCCTCCACAGAATAATGTCTGCAGCTGTGGAGACTCGTGGGGGGGAGGGAGCTTTTTACATATTTTTTTCTTCCTAATTTTTGCATTATGTTGTGCTAGGATTAAGTGCTATAGATAGGATGGAACTGTGCGACACGGCATGACCCCTGACATACTGCGATCAACTGTGAGTTTATCTTTTAAGACTTTCATTTTTCCACTTGTGACAGCATTTGAGAGAGGAGTCAGGTTCGGGAAAAGATAAAGAGGATGACGAACATCCAAACAGAGACGGACATCAGCACAGACAGACAGACAAAGAGGCAGGCAGGCAGACAGAAGGACAGACAGTCATATAGGTAGAGGGCGTCTGTGGTGGAACAGGGAGAGCAGAGCAAGAATGCAAGG
>NC_045747.1:15243469-15253351 GCF_008692095.1 Etheostoma spectabile | reverse complement strand
TGCTAGGGTCTTACGGAACAGATTAGGGGACAGGAGTAAAATCAAGAGAAAGCGGCATTAAGATGAGATGGCACTGGGCTTTTTCCTTTCCTTCTTTCCCTCCCTTTCTCTACCTCCTCCGTTTTCTCTCCCTCTTTTTCTCTCCCTCTCACTCAGATGGCCTCCACGTAGTTGGCAGGCAGCATGCCCTGCTGGCCGGTGCGCTCCACGCGGCCGTACATCCAGCCCTCGTCGATCTGCTGCACGTCCATGATCACATCTCCGTCCACAAAGGACACCTCGTCTTCATCGGCAGCAGAGTAGTCGTACACTGCCCTGTACCGCTTCTGTGTGCGACAACAAGTAGTACAGCTGGTTACGGGTACGGCAGAAATCATCTTTGTAAGAGTGTTTTTGTTATTTAAAAATCTGTTACATGCCTGCCACTAAACTAACTATAGCAACACTATTACCAGGAATAGATGCTACCATTTAGTTATTTACTGTCCAAGTCTAAATAGTCCATTATGATTTCCTAAAAAGTCCAAAACCCATAAATCTTTTTTGTTTGTTGTTGCTTTACTTATAAATACAAATTATCAAGTGATTCCTTTCAGGGTTTGAATTCTTCCAAGGCAATGGAGGACCTACCCCGGCGCTGGGAGGCGGGGCGGCGGCCGCCTGTTGCACTGGTGCAGGAGTGGGCTCATAGTGGAAGTTCTGAGAGGCTGCAGGCGGCTGGTATCCTGGTCAAACAGAAGGACAAGCGGACGGCAGAGGAATGAGCCGGACACTGTTAATTAATACTCAGACTCCAGACTTGCTGGGGACTATAGCAGGATTGTTTTGGTGAGGAGAAATACAATTGTAAATCCATATCATGCAAATACATGTATTCACTCCTGTTTGTATGCCTGCATAGACTCTTTGAGAGAGTGATGAATTCAAAAACCATGGCAAGCCAAGACGTGCAGCCCATGGCTCTGGATTTACAACTGAACAACACCTTCCTGTTTAAGTTTAAATACAAACCGCAAGGACATTTAAATACTTAACTGTAACTTTGTCACTGACCTGCTAATACTTCAAGTAACTTTCCGATATAATGTTCATAAACGTATGACTTCAAAGTTGCTTGTTTTGAGCTTTACTAACCAATCTTTTGGCTTTGGATTTGACCATTTAAATGTCACAATATGCCTAATTACAATTATTTTCATAAATTTTAAATACTGCAATTTCTGCAGCAACGCAACTTTGTGTAGCGAAATGGACTGAACGCAGGGGAGGGCAGTGAACAAGTTACAACCAAGATCCCAGAGAGGTGTGATGACACCCAGCCTGTTAAGCTCATACAGCCTGAGGCAGGGATGGAGCCAGACATAGACGGAGCAAGAAGGAAAATGTAGATATTTGGTGTACTTTATTCAGAGAACCAAACATGTCTAAATATCAGGATTACGCAAACACAAAAAGGCTTAATCTAGCCATTCATAGTTTTGGTTTTATTTATTTTCAAGAACATGCTTTCTGTAAATTAAGTTCCTCTCATACCTACTATTTTTCTACTACTTTTACTATGACTCCTACTGCTGCTTCTATAGCTATAGCCTGAGTGATCACTAAAATATATACATTTATAAATAAAAGGAATACCTGGACTGGGGCTGCTCGGCTGATTTGGGCCCGGTCCTCCCATCTTCTTCTTCTCAAAATCCTCATGGTACTTAATCTGCAAGAGACAAACGGTGTGAGATCACATTAAAAGATGGAAAAACTGCATGCATCTTCAAATCTACAGGTGTGGTTCTCTTTCCAGGAAGGCGTCAGTGTGTAGTTCCTTTTCTATCCACCAGAGGTCTCCCACCTGCTCTGCACCCCTGTGTTTGTGGCCATAGGTGGGGCGCCCCTACTTGCAAAGCCTCGGGAAGCAGCTAGACGCTGAGAGGAAATGACATCTCAGCAGGCCGGAAGTAGTGCGAGCTCAGAGTTGCGTAGCAACCCTTGCTGACACATAAGGAAGAACAGGTGAAGTGAAAAAAAGGAACCAACTAGAAGCTTTGGGGTGAGAATGAGCCAGCTAGATTCAAGAGGAAATGCTGAGAGGGGGAGGAGGATGATGGCGGTCGTATGACTAAGCACAGCAAAATGCAACCTCAATTGTGTATATTACTTACTCTCTCAGTTGCAATTGAACATTTTTCTCAGATCTTTTTTTTTTTTTAACCCTAAAGTGATTAATTAACATAAAGGAGCACCTGCACTACAATTTCAGCTTCAAAAGAGCTCATGATCAACCTAGAACCTCTCCAGCCAGCGAGACAAAGGCAGCATTCAGTGTTACAACATTGAAACAAGGCCACGCCAATGAAACTGAAACTGAGTGACTACTCTGTGACTGCACCAAATTACCCGACTCCCTTATTATCTCCCAGATAACAGACTGACTCGCAGTGCCTCGGCCAAGATTTACAACCCTGATTCTGTCCTCGCTTACAGACGCGCTCAAAGAGCTCACTGTGCCGGTGGCGTTAGCGAGGAGTGTGTTCACACACTGGATGGGATGACAGAGTGTTTGTGCAAGGACAGTGAAGCGAGTGACTGAGAGAACACAGTGACTGTTTTCAAGTGCAATATGCTAAGTGAGAGTGTGTGAGGGAGATTATATTGTTTGTTTTGAAGGAGCAGGTCAAACAGATGGTGTGTGTGTGTGTGTGTATTTACAAAAGTGCCCAGGCTGCTGCTGAACTAAACACCCCCCCCCCCCCCCCCCCCCCCCCCCCCAATACTAGTGTACTTCTCAGTCTTTGCTGCTCAACAAGAGAAGGTGCTGGGAAATAGAAGAGTCGACCAAGAGTGAAATGTCATGAGAAAGCAAAAAACAAAACAAAAGCAAAGACAGATAACAAGAATGACAAATCAGGACAAGTAGAAGTGAAAGGCTTAACATTGTTGACATGAACTGGTTTGTTTCTTACTTTCTCAGGGAAGAGAACAAAAACAGAAAAAAAGATGTTGAATCCATCTGGAGTGGTTCCCTTACGTTTAGCTGTGAATGACGCACTCATTGAAAGCAGATGTTTTGTTTATCATTTCTGAGTCAAAACACTTCAGGATGCGCCCGGATCTATCCCGCCATAATGCACTTCTTATGTTGATGTGGCTTGTGTGTGCGGGCACCCATAAATACATATAATATGTGTGTATCCTTCTCTGCCAGGCAAATTACCTTGATCTTAGACATGCAAGATCTTTCACCACTTGAAAGTAGTGATTATCCATCACCCATCATCCGGCACACTAATTATGCCATTAGCAAGGCCAGTGCAGATCTGGCTATGTGTAATGACGTTTGCCTTGCGTTTGAGTGTGTTTCACGTGGGGAAAAAAGGCCTTCGCAGCTGACTTAAGCAGTCTGAGGAAACAAGGTAAACACTGCAAGCCTTTCTACATCGCTGTCCAGTGTTTACAGAGAAATGGCAAATCGATAACGGGAGCTGAGGGAGTAGAGAGTGAGGAGAATCAGCCATGTGGAGAGTGATTTGAGGAGAATTCCATTACTATAAATGAGGAGTGGCGTTAGCAGAGGAAGCCTGACATTCACTGATGTCAGGCCAGAGTGTGTGAGCAGAGCGTGAGCGAGCAGGAGAACTTTGGATGGAGTGCAGAGCAGATTGTCTTTTTTTATAAAGTTGCAGCGTTGCATTATCTCCCACTCCAATCCTGCTCCAGTACCTCTCACACCATGAGTTTGAAGCATAACCGACCGGTGTTTCTGCAGTACGTGCAGATGAATGGTGCACACCCTCCATGCCACTGCCTGTTATCCGGCAGACTTTTTGCCGCCGGGTGAGCAAGGATCTCCGGGTGGGCACTGGCAAAATGGAGGGAGGACGGGCACCGTTTATCTGATAAATACAAACACAGCTCTTTTCTTCTTTTTGGAGTAAGCGGTGAGCGATTTGTGTTGAGTGGAGAGACCTGGAGCGGCTTTGAGAGGTGCAGTGGAGGGAACAAAAAGCTTCGTGAGCGAGAAGTGGAAATTGTCACTGCTCCACGCCGCTCACATGCCGTGGTCAGTGACTAAGTGGGAGATACTTAAAAAACAAAATGAAAATATTATTAAAACGCGTGATCGTAATCGAGTGAAGCTCTCCAAGGACCGAGATGAAAAAGGTGCAGAGAATCTCAGAAAGTGAAACAAACAAAGTTCTGGTGGTTTCCACTGGTGAATTAAAAAAGTATCATGTAAAGTCTTTAATTATGCACCAGATAAGCATGACCTGTCTAAAGGTAGATTGAAGCTGCAATTTATTAGGAAGTGTACTTCTAATATAGACCAGTTATCCTCCTCAAAACAAATCAGTCAGTTCAATATTGGCAAAGAGATTATAGTGATATAGAGAACTAATCAACTCCCACCAGACTGGCTTCATACCAGGCTCTTAGGAGGGGAATAGCACCAGAAGAGCTCTAAATGTTCAAGCTTTGTCAAATTGCAAAAACAAACAATTAGTAGCTCTTCTGTTACGATTTAGGGGGGAAAAAAATAATACAGGTGGAGGGAGGGGTGATTGTCTTGATGACTGTATTGCTGACACTTACATTGCTGATTTGATTCTGCGATTTCTTAATTCTCTGCATCTCTGGCGTGTCGGCGACCACGCTGAAACCTTTCCCTTTATTCTTCTCAAAATCCTCCCTGTAGAGAACCTGTAGAGCAAACACGACTCATGTGAGAAACAAAACGAGGGGTTAAAACCATGCAAGGCAAACAATAACGAGTATGCCACATTTCTGGCTGAAATGAAAATGCACCGCCAGTTTCAATGCATTTGTGTGAGTCATCAAGGACAACTCAACAGATACAGCGCAAATGATTATTTATAGATGATCTGACCTAGATTCATTCAACATACACAGATTAAAGCAACAACAAAAATCACACAAATTTGTCTTGATATTTTTCTGCTGGTTTGAAATTAATTTATTATTTCACTAAAAATAAAAATGCTATGCTCTTTACCTACAGTATATGTTGTAACAGAGGCCACCGTATAAGTAGCGGTACTTGGCTTGACAAATGGACCAGTCCTGAGCTTACATTTGGCCTAATAAAATATTGGTAAAATGGTTTTACTGCTGACTTTATTACAGGCATTTTAGGCCGTTATATTGCAGGACAGCTGAAGATGTGAAAAATGACATGCAGGAAAGGTTTGAATTTTGAAAACAAATGTTGGAATTGAACCTGGAACAACTGCATCAAGGATTGAGCCTTAGTACATGGGGCGCACGTTCAACCCGGAGAGCTATCCAGGCGCCCCTTTTGGCAACATTTTCAAATAAAATTATGCATGTGCTTCTATAAACATTTTATCACCTTTTTTATATTGAGCTAGTTACATTTCTCACTGTAAAGCAGAAGTTTGAAACCAAAACAACAGATAAGAGACCTTATATCCCCATTTTATTTAAAGCATAGATGCAGAAGGCTTTGAGTTCTGCAGCTTAAATAATCATAGTTCTTGTACACATAACCTATGACTGAAGTAAGCATTAGCATTGTGTGTGTGCTAGGAGTCCAAGCGGACTAAGGTTGGTCCAATGCGTATTGAGTAGTCTTTCTTTGGTGACGTTCACTTCCTGTTTGCTGGGGAGTAAATGCCTTACATACAGGATGTGGCAACAACCATATATGGTCATAAATGAGAAGTAGTGTGTGACAAATTGTGTCTACGTGTGTGTGTGTGCGCTTTTTCCAACCTCCCCACCCTATTCTGACCCAAAGGGCAGAGAAGGAAGTGTCCAGCCCATGCTGCATCCGATAAATATCAGAAATTACAATGCATGGAGCTCGCCCTAACAGCTGTCTTGTGGCTGATCTGTGGTATTTAAAGATTATTTTTTGGGCATTTTAGGCCTTTATTTCCGACAGGACAGCTTAACTTGAAAGGAGGGAGGGAGAGAGAGAGAGAGAGAGAGAGAGAGAGAGAGAGAGAGAGAGAGAGAGAGAGAGAGAGAGAGAGAGAGAGAGAGAGAGAGAGAGAGAGAGAATGACATGCAGCAAAGGGCCGCAGGTCAGAGTTGAACCCGCGGCCGCTGCGTCAAGGTTTAAGCCTCTTTATATGGGTGCACACTCTACCAGGTGAGCTACCCAGTTCCCTTGATCTCTGGTATTTAAAGCCACAACCACATACACCAATTTCCAAACTTGAAACAGGAAGTCAGGCTTTTATTTTGAAAGAAACCGCTACGCATTCTGGCTCTGTTCCATCTTATTTGCTAGGCACGTGCTATGACATTTCAACAATGACAAATGACTTAATTCCACCTTCCCACATCAACCAAACCATTACTCCTCCCTCCATGGTGACTGCAGCAATTTCCTGCACTCCACCAAAAACAGACCAGGAAACAAAGCTCCGCCACCACACCCTGACGTCCACAGAATGTCTGACACTGCTGAACAGAGTGCTGACCAATCCTCCTCTCATCTCCCAATCCCTTGTGATGACATGCCACGGCTGTGATTCACAGATAATGTGTGTGTGTGTGATACATCCATATGTGCCGTCAACCCCTGGCGAGGGTAAGTCATGAGGAAGATTAATGTGGCCTCAACCCATCTTTGTCCTGCGTTCCCATCAGTCAACATATGATCCTCCCCCTATTTTTATTTCACAGTCCTTTGTCTTTTTGAGGTCTAGCTAGCCTATGCAACAGCTTCTTCTCCTCCAATCATGCCTCTGCTTTCTTCCCCCACCCAAAGTGCCTTCTCTCTGCTCTCCTTTTTCATTCATTCATATTTTACTGCCTCAACAGCAACAGACAAGAGTCGTCCCATGGAGCTCTTCCTCATTATACTCTCTCTCTGCTTCTATTTGCATTCCTTTAGCTTTCCGTCCTTTGGGGATTTATCTCTCTCTCTCTCTCTCTCTCTCTCTGCTGGTGCCTTCCTGTCTCTTCCTTTTTTCCCCTTCCACTCGCTAATGTGCGCTGCATTGCTCTCCCTCTCCTCAATTGGTTCTCTCCAGTTCCTTTATCTCTCTCTCGGCGTCTTGTTTCTTTCTGTTTCGCCCCGCAAAGTATTGTAACGAGGTGTGACAAACCTCTACCCTGCTACCATAGCAATAGTGTTCCCGTAGCAACGCAGCGGCGGTGTTGGCGAGGGTTAGATGGCCACAGTTTTCCACAAACATCTTCAACTTCCTTACGCGACACAGATGCACTCACAAAGAGTACAGAACATTAATACTGTCGCACACAAGCATCATAGTCCAAGAGGCTTATTTCATATCATGTAAACATAAACTACACACGCACATGTGTGTGTCTAATGGGCATTATATTCAGTTTTTTTACTTTTTTAATTATCTATTGGAATTTATTTTAAAATCAAAGACAAGTGAAGGGGTTAAAATACAATTATATCATAAAATACCACTGAAGCTCAAATATTCAGGATAACAGGACGTTCTTTAAAAACAACCTTTTCTTTCTGTTAGTGTGGTTTATATGCAGCGCAATCAGCTATTTTTTCTTCAGTTTTCTGTACCCAAAAGCATATTTGGGCAGCCCTTGTCAGGAGAGGACTCACCAGTATCCTCTTTTTGAAGGGAACTTATTGATCATAAATCATTTTTCCACCAATCTACTTCTGTTAAAAGCTTTGGGTGTTTCATGAAATCATAATTTCCTCTCCACTGTGATCACATGCTATAGAGTAGAGAAAGAATCTTCAAATACTTTGTTAATGATTACAGAAATCCTTCACAAACAAATATTTTTGTTTATTAATAACCACATTCTTAGGCTTGTGACTATGATGAACCATTTCTATAATGGCTGTCTCTTGGTGTATGGCTGAGTGTTTGTGGAGGGGCTGTTAGGATATACAATTCATGTAGAAAAACACCATCTGTCCCTCAATCCCTCAGTCATCCCCCTCCCTTACAAGACCACTGACCCACCCAAATGATCCACAATAACCTTTCTCACATACACACACCCCAGTCTCATCCATAGTGGTGTTTGACACTGACACCGGATAAGACGAGGGATGTGCTTTCTTTGATAAGCACTCGCCTCAACAAAATGCTGAGAAAACAAGGCTCTCCTTCAGCTTTTCCTTCTGAATCCGGAATCCACCATTCAGATACATATATCAGTCCCTCCAGAAACTTGCAGAGCTTTTTTGTGATTGATGAGGCTCAACATGACTGCATTTAAAGGGGCTGTTCTACTGATCATTTGATCGGTACATGGCCCAGACATCATTGCATGCACATAGAGAAGTGAAACCTCACATGACAGCCTTCAGAGTTGACGACTGACTGATGCCTCCATATTTAGAATTTTATAGCCAGTTTATTTGCAATTTGTTATGCTTTCTGTAACAGAAACAGTGTTAAAAGTCCATTTGTGAGTACCAATCTGACTCTCTATCAGAGCCATCTTCATCAAGGCGATAACACATGACCCAGTTCAGAAGGATATTTTGGTCTAATGAGGGTTTTTTATATCTTAGAATAAATTTGGGCCTTGGCTATTTTTGCTTCCGGAAGAAAAGCCATAATAGGGTTTTATGTGGTTAAAAATCAGACTTGGGACCTAAGACTGGGGGCTACTTGATAAAAAACAGGTGCATAGATAATTTGGGAGGATCTATGATCAGTACACTTAGTTGGCTCTGCAAAATAAATAAAAAATAAATAAATGTACAGCAACAACAATGCAGAGGAAGGTACAGTGCATCTGTAGTGGGCCACAGCAAACTTGGCATAGAATGAATAAGATTTATTAGGCTATAATCCAGTTTGTAACCATCATAAAAAAAGCATAACAATGAAAGCCAGACAGATTAACACAACTGCTCTCAGCAGAGTGAAACAAGAGGGCTGTACAAGTACTGGTTAAACCAGGATTATCACCGAATATTTGTCTTATTTGAGTTTGGATGTCAAAAAGAATATCCCACTTTAAATTTAACCAATCAATCACAGACATAGACCATATTCTGTGGAATCTACTTTTTTTCCCCAGCAAAATAATAATATTTGCACCATTGCAAAGAAAATCAGTTCCCACAACTAGGTTCCAATGTGTTTAAGCCTGGTTACAACTGAAAACAGAATATTTCTTCAGAATAATTCTCAGGCCGAGCTGAACCTCACACTTAGGCAGAATTACAACGCTGAAAGACAGTGCTTTCTTTAGACTTTTGCCAGTTTGTTTATACTAAAAAAGGTAAATGGGCTTATAACTAGAGTTAAGGACATTAATGCTGCAATGCTTTCTTACGTAACAAGCTCTCTCTTCAACTGCCGATAATAGGAAATGGAAAGTGTGGCAAACCAGATTTAAGCAACATCCTATTTGATATTTCCAAAGTGCATAACTATTTAATATAATTTAAGGGGTGCTAGTATCCTTGCGTATTTCTGTTGGATTTGACATTAAAAAGACTGAACCGATAACAGGGAGAGCTGCGTATTCCTCCACACTGGACTGGGATCCAAAGCCTCAGTAACTGAACCATTGATGATGGACAACATGATCCAACATTCTTGTGTTTGGATTGCTCATCTCTGAGGCTATGTACCACTAAAAATGTGAACGGAGAGCAAAGATTTATTTTTTTCTTTACAAAACTTTTGCCTGTTTTTGTCACCATAACATCTTTTTTATCATACTATTACATGAGTGTGGACCTCCCAGCCCTCTCTTGAAATCTCTTACTTGTCCATTGTGAATCACTTTCATGCTCGAGTTCTCAGGTCTGTCTTTAAGCTGTTACCACATGATTATCTTGAAAGTACAAACGTGAATGAGGCTTTGTGAAAGTACTTACTCTCAGTTCATTTTTTAGGGTTCGAGAGAGAGAGAGAGAGAGAGAGAGAG